>NC_073304.1:232986715-233044215 GCF_027595985.1 Sorex araneus | reverse complement strand
CCAGACTTGGAAGTGTGCACTGCCAGAGCCTGCCCGAGGGGTTTGCCGTCTGCTAGCGTCCCTGAGCCCGGGCAGCCTGCGTGGGGGAGGGGGTTTGGGCTGTGCTCAGGGGCTTTCTGGGGTGCCGGGACTGACCCCGGGCCGCCCCGTGGAGCCCGGTGCCCTCCCCACTCCCTCCCCAGCCTTCATCTCCAGCCCCGGGCTCCCCGCACAGACCCACTCCACCAGTGCTCTGGCTGCAGGCCGCAGAGATGAGCAGGGGCTTGCGGAGGGCAGGCTGCTCTGATGGGGGGCTGGGGAACCACCAGGTTTGCTCGAACCCAGCCGTCCCGGGGTCATGGACAGACCCTGGGAGAATAGTGGAAAATGTCCCCGCAGCCCGGACCCCCTCCAGACAGCCCGCCCGGGCAGCGGGCAGCGGGCGCGTTTCCTTCCACCAGTCACTTTGCGGGGGTGAGAGGAAGAGGAGGAGGAGGAGGAGGAGGAGGAGGAGGAGGAGGAGGAGGAGACACTGAAGAAATAAAATCAAATACAAAGCTGAGAGTAAGCATGGGAGCCAGAGCAGAGGGGGTGGGGGTCTCCCGGCTCGTCCGTCTGCAGACCCCTGGGGAGCTGGTGTCCCTGCGGCCCCGGGACGGTCCCCCGAGCACCGGCACAGAGATGCTAGAATGTTGGGGGCACATTTGGTGTGATGGTGTGATGGTGTGTGTGTGTGTGTGTGTGTGTGTGTGTGTGTGTGTGTGTGTGTGTGTGTGTGTGGTGACAGCCTGCCTGCGGCTCCCTAACCCAGTGAGAGGGGGGAGGGGTGTCTCTCCCCCTCCCCCTCCCTCCTCTCTCCCCCCTCTCCCTCCCCTCTCCCTCCCCCCTTCTCTCTCTCTCTCCTCCCCACCCCGTTTGGGGCACAGCAGAGGCAGGCTCAGGGGGGCCTGGGAGACCACCGGGCGGGGAAGGGGTGCAGAGCACTGGAGGAAGCAGCTCCCCGCCTGCCTTGAAAGTCGTGGTTCGGCTCCAGGCGGTGACTGTGGCACTTGAGGGTGGATTCAGAGCCGGGGAGGCTGCGTAGGGGCCAGGGGGCGCGGTGGGCAGTCCCCGCTGGCGAGGAGAAGGGCGGGCGGGCTTGTGCAGGAGGGGCCCCGGGAGCCGGGCCAGCTGCCGGAGGAGCCCCCGGGGGTGGGCGGCAAACCCCTCCGCAGGGCCGCCCGGGGCTGGCCTGGGGGGCGGCCGGCGGGGCGGGTGGGCAGGGCGTGGCTGGCGGGCTCTTGTGGGCCCACGGAACGGGCCCTTGGTGCCAGCTCTGTGGAGCTGCCCTGCGGGCCGGGCGCCTGGTGCAGTGCCCGCCGGGGCCCTTGCCTCTGGGGCTGCTCTGGTTCCCGGGAACGCCCCGGCCGCCTGCCCAGAGCCTGGCAGGGTCACTCAGGGTCACACGCGCCTACCCGGCTTCTCCTCCGCTGCAGTGGGGCACGGCCGCCCAGGCGGGCAGGGGGGCGCCCGCTGAGGAAAGGGAAACGGGGCGGGGGCTTCAGCTGTCCAGCTGTCCTGTGGTGCTCGGACACGGAGCAGGGGGGAGCCCTGAGCACTGTCGGGGGAGTCCCCTCCCCAACCAGTTTCTCCTGGACTGATCGCGTCGTGGTATTTGCGCATCTTATCCCTGATTTCTCCCAGGTTTCGTTTGAGGCACTTTTGGACCTTCGGTTCTGCGGAACCTGCCCAGAACTCGGCAGGAGGGAGCGGCTGCGCGAGGCAAGTGAGGTTGGAGCCCCCGGGCCTGATGGCTTCGTGCCCGGCCCGGTCACACTGTGGCGGTTCCGGTGCTGGGTCTGGGGACCGGCGGGGACCCACCGGCCGAGCGGGGGCCGGGAGGCCTGTGCAATCGAGCATCCCACGGGGGGACCCCGAGCCTCCAGGCCGGGGCCCTGAGGTACCAGCCGCCTTCCCGGCCCCGCCCGAGACACACGCTTCTCTCTCTCTCAGGCTAGAGGCAGGGGCCAAGCAGAACCTCCCACAGCGGAGCGAGGGTGAAAATGAGCTTGGGGGGGGGCGGCACTGAGCCTCGCCTACACGGCAGACCCCGCCGAGGGCTGGAGGGTCTGAGGGGGGAGAAAGTCTGACATAAATTGGTAGGGGCCATCCCAGGGCGCCTGGGGGCGGGCCAGGGTCTCTCCTGGAAAGCTAAAGTAACTCGGAAAGTTCCGGCTCGTGGCTGTCCGTGCAGGGAAGGAGATAGAGGACGCACCGTCCCGGGAAGTGGGAAGACAGGAGGGAAGGCCGAGGGAAAACTAAACCTAAAACTAAAACTAAAACTAAACCTGCCACAGCGCCTCCCTCCCTCCCTCACCCCTTCCTCCTCTCGGGCCAGACAGCACGGGGGGCGCTGGCCTTGCCTGTGGCTGACCCGGGTTCCAATCCCCGACACCCCACGGGGCGCCCTGAGCCCTGCCAAGGGTGATTGCTGAGGGCAGAGCTGAGAGTCGGCCCTGAGCACCGCCGGGTGTGGCCCAGAAATCAAAAGCAAAACAAAGATCTGGGGCTGGAGCGATAGCACATCGGGGAGGGCGTCTGCCTTGCATGCGGCCGACCCGGGTTTGATCCCCGGCATCCCATAGGGTCCCCTGAGCACTGCCAGGAGCGATTCCTGAGTGCACAGCCAAAGAGCAAAAAAAAAAAAAAAAAAAAAAAGAAAAACAAAATTCTCTCTAAACTTGATCTTGTCCCTGTGTATTTCGCTGACAGAGTCAGGGGGCAGGGGAGCAGTGTGGGGGGTGGCGGGTGGGACCCGGCCTTCTCCAGGGCAGCCCGGGTGAGGCTCTTGTTTGGACCATGGCCCGAGGGGGCATCGCCCCCATGGAGTCTCTGTTCCGAGTTCCTGGCGACAACGTGCAGCCGGAGCCTCTTTCTGGGACGCGGGGGTCCGCGCGTGACCCTGGCTGTGTGAGGGCGCTGGGCCCCTGCCTGCAGCTGCCCCCAGCTCCCGGCCATCCAGGGGCACTTTTGGGGGCAGAGGAACCATCTCTCCCCCCCCTCCAACCCCCCGCTGGGCACCGCTAGCCCTGTCTCAGCACTGCTGCTGGAGAGAATGTGCTAGAAACA
The DNA here is from genome assembly GCF_027595985.1 of Sorex araneus. NCBI lineage: Eukaryota > Metazoa > Chordata > Mammalia > Eulipotyphla > Soricidae > Sorex > Sorex araneus. Next base: position 233,041,128 of record NC_073304.1, on the reverse strand, counting down.
GTAGGTGGGGCGGGGGGTCGGGGGAGGCTCCGCTAAAATTTTAGGGGCATTTTAAACAATGTGCTTCAGCCACTAAGAGCGTAGGAATTTCCCTTTAGAGGAAAATTCCCATTTTTCCCAAGACAGATCACGATGTCCCCCTAGCTCATGGAGAGAGAAGAGAGTGCAGGGAGATTAAAAAAAAAAATTTACTATTTTTTGCAGTCAGTGCTGTGGGATGCTCTAGGCTTCCTTGGGTTTATTGGGCTGGGGGCCGGCTTTGAAGGGGGGCTACAGGCTTTGCTTTCCCTGCCCCCCGCCCCCCCACAAACACTGTCAGGCAGCAACACCCCCGAGGCCCCCCAAAACCATTCTGGTCATCCCTATCCATGAAATGTTTTGGGGGTTTTTGGCCACATCCGGTGATGCTCAGGGGTTACTCCTGGCTTAGGAATCACTATCGCAGTGCTCAGGGGATGCCAGGGGTCGAACCCGGGTTGGCTGCGTGAAAGGCAGCACTGGCCCTGCCGTGCTGTTGCTCTGCCCCCATTCCCCCACCCACACACACACACACTCCAAGGATTTTAAGAGTCTGCTGTGTCGTTGGCGTTCTTCGTGCCGGAGTTCCGGCCGTGGCTAGGGAGAGCCACCGTCCACCCTTAGGGAACTGGGATTTGCAGGGGGCGGGGGATGTGGGGAGCAGTGGGGTGAAGAAGGAAAATCAGGTGTGGGAGAGGCTGCCCAGGAGCCTGGCCGGGACTCGGGACATCTCGGAGGCAGTCGGAAAGGCGAGTCTTAGAGGTGGTACCCTGGCAGAGGGGGGTCTTACCCGGTGGTCTGGGGCCCGGCATGCAAGCCCGAACTATCTTTCTCCCCGGCCCAGAGCATTTGTCTGGGGAGGGCGGGAAGGGCTCGGGACGAAGCCGGGGGTTCTGCCACACAGACCGCGCGTGATTGGTCAGGAGCAGGGCTGGGTGCGAGGGTGTGTGTGTGGGGGGCACAGAACCGGCGATGGACCAAACGTCGGGACTCTCTCCTCTGGCCCTCCTGGAGGCCGGGCGCCCCTCGCACAGTGCCCGGAGACGCCCGCTCCGTCAGCCCTGGGCGGTGGGTGGCGCCCGCTCTCCCGGGCTCGTGGCCCCACCGCTCCCGGCGCCTCTGGCATCTCCCCCTGGTCTCCTCCGTCTGACTCCGCCTCTCTCCGTCCGCTGGCTCCAGCTCTGACCTGGGCAGGGGTGGGGGGTGGCGGGGAGGACAGGCTTCGTGACTTATCTTCAGAGGCCAAGGACTCGTCGTCACGGGTGTCTGAGAGTCGGCCGTGGCCTGCTCTGGTGCCCCCGTCCCGCCCGGCCCCGCCACAGCCTGGCAAGGGCTCCGCGGGCAGCCGGCTGGCAATCAGTGCTCCAGGGCTCGCAGGCATCTGTTGGCCCCTGGGGGGGTAGGGTGGGGGGGTGAGGGTGCTGCATTCTCGAGGGGGCAGGGGGGCAAGGTGGGCTCCGCTCAGACGTCCCCGAGTAGGGGGAGAACCAGGACGGCCGGCGGGGTGGGGGCCTGTGGGTGTGGGTGACTCGAGCACCCGCAGCCAGTGTGCGTGGGAACCCCGGGAAGGCCGGGGAGGGGGCCGGGAGCAGGCAGCGTGGCTGTCCCTACGTGCCCCCCAGCCCCGACAGCCCCCCCCCCCCCAGCGGGGCCGGTGTCCCAGGGTAGCTCAGTGGACAACTGTCTCCTGCTGGGGGGCGCGTGGGACAGCGGGCCTGGACCCCAGTGCAGGGGGCGGCCGCCGGCTGGCTGGCTGGCCCCGTGGCTGCCCCTGGGCCCGGGCGGCGGGGAGGGGCAGGCCGGGGCCCGGGGCCTGCCAGCACGGAGCTGCTCTTGGCCCAGCCCTGCCGCCCAGCTGTGGGGCCAGGTGCCGCCCGAGACACTAGGTAATTAGCGGCGCTAATTTATTTCCCCGCTGCCTCCCCGGGCTGCTCTTCGCCCCGATCCTGCAGGTTTTCCTGGATTCTCTCCCAGGTGGTGTGTGTGTGCGTGTGTGTGTGTGTGTGTGTGTGCACGTATGCGTGTGTGTGTGTGTGCGTGTGTGTGTGCGTGTGTGTGCGTGTGCATGTATCTGTGTGTCTGTGTGTGTGTTGGCAGGTGGGGTGGGGAGCGCCCAGCGGTTCCGGGATGCCCCGGCCAGCACAGTGTGGGGGCGGGGCTGGCTCAACCTTCTCACCGAGGCCAGGCCTGGGCTGGGTGCTGGACCCCCCCGGCCTGCTCCCCCCCCACCCTTGACGGCCACCGGAAAGGCTGGCAGATGTCACCCCGCGCCCGGCGGAGGGTTCGGAATGGCTCCCGGCCAGTGCGCCCCGGGACGGCCCTGGGCTCAGTGCTCGCGGCTGCCGTGTGGGTCGGGAGGAATGAGAGCCTTTCCCCGGGGGTGCCCACAGCTCCTCAAGGCCCCTCGCCAGGGAGGGGGGGCTGCGGGGGACAGAGCCCCTCCCCCAACCCGCTCATGCAGCTGCTTCTCGCTCCGCAGGGAAGGAGGAGAGGGACGCGGGCAGGTGGACAGGTGGCCGGGCCAGGGCCACCAGGAAGAGGCAGAACCAGAAAAGCCGCTTCTGTGCGGAAGGTGAAAGCTCCGTGGACGCCTTCCAGCCTGGCAGCGAGGCTGGGCGGGGGCGGGGGCGGCTGTGCAGGGGACCCTTGGTGGGGGGGGGCAGCGTGCTCCCCACGTCCACCTCTTCGGAGCCCTGGCAAGAGTCCCTTTCACTTTGGGGTCCCCCCCCCACACTTGGGCCAGTCGGTGTTTTCTGTGTCAAAGGTCTCTGGAATGTGTTTGGCAAATGAATCGACCTATTGTTGCACAGGATCTAGGTGCTTGGCCGTGCCCGAGTAGGCAGGACGGAGAGCGGGGGATGTTACTCTGAGGAGGGCCAGACAGACAGCCCGGAGGTTGAGGTGCTTGTCTTGCACGTGTCAACCCGGGTTCGAGCCTCTGTACCATCTAGGGTCCTTCCCAGGCCCCAGGAGTGAGCCGTGAGCACAGAGCCAGGAGTGAGCCCTGAGCACAGAGCCAGGAGCAATCTATGAGCACAGAGCCAGGAGATAACCCTGAGCACAGAGCCAGGAATCAGCCCTGAGCACAGAGCCAGGGGTCAGCCCTGAGCACTGAGCCAGAAGTGACCCCTTAGCACAGAGCCAGGAGCAATCCCTGAGCACAGAGCCAGGAGTGAGCCCCGAGCACTGGGCCAGAAGTGAGCATAGCCACGACTGAGCCCCGAGCACCACCGGCCGTGGCCCCCAAACCAAGCAGAGCAAAGGAGGAAAGTTTCCCACTGTTGTAACTTTGTCTCAGAAGGAAACAGCCTCGGGGGAAATGGGACCCGGTGTCAGAGGCCGGAGAGGGAGGCCGGAACTCAGTCCCCGGCACTGTCCCTGGGCACCGCAGAGGTGGGCCTGGTGGCCCTTAGCCCCTCCGGCTCCCCGAAGCACGGGCACCCCCATAAAAGAGGACAGAGAGAATCCGCGTAAATGCCCCCAGCAGTCTGTGACCTCAGCCCCGTTTCTGATGGAGACACCCGCTAATGCAGGCGCCTCTGCAAGGTCCCTGCCAGGGGCAAGGCTGGGCGGGGCTGCAGGGGGACCCCCCCTCTCCGTGATCCCCGAAGGGGGAGGAAGAGCGAGTCAGGAGGGGGGCTGGGAGGGACCCTGGCTGGCCACGCCCTTCACGGCCGCTTTCGGCTGGTGAGATCCTGACATCAGGGGCTGGAGAGTCCAGTGGTCAGAGACCTGGGAGAAGAAAGAAAAGAAAAAAAGGTTCCCCTGAGGAGGAGGATGACTCAGCAACGCCAAGTCCAGCACTCCCGTTTCCGGAACTGGGCTGACCAGCGGCCGGTGGCCCGGCTCCTTCCCGGCTGCTGTGGGCAGGAAGCGGCCGCGGGGAGCACTGGCCTTGGAGCCGTGTCTCGGGCAGCACGGGGAGCGACCGCGGTGGGCCTCTCCACAGGCGCCCCCGTCCCCCTCGCCCCTGCCCGGGCCTTTCACAGGGTGCGGCGGGGCCTGACCTCTCTGCGGCCGAGTGAGCCCACAGAAAGGGCCGCATTCCGCCGCAGCCCCCTTCAGCGAGGGCCCGCGTGTTCCTCAGTTAGCCCGGGGGTCCCCCGCCCCCCCCCCCCCCGCCAGCCCCCTTCTCTGCTGTTTTCCAGCCTCCCCACCCCCCATCTGGGCGGGGTTGGCGCCAGGACCCTCCCGGCCACCCTCTCCTCCCGCGAGAGCTGGGGGCGGGGTGGCCATCCGAGGGGGCGCCGCGAGGCCCCGCGTGCCCAGAGAGGCTGCCCAGGCCTGTCCGGTGATGGGCGAAGGCTTGGCGCGAGGCCCCCTGGAGGGTCCCGCCTCCCCCTCTCTGCCGGGACCCAGAGCTCCGCGGCATGGCAGCGTGGGCTGGGAAGGCTTTTGTCTTCCCGAAGGTCAAAGGGCATTTGTTTTTTTTGGGGGGGGGCACATACAGCAGTGATGGGGGTGGTCACTCCTGGCCCTGGGATGCCCGAGATGGACCCCGGGCCCCGGACGCTCCGTCCCTTCCACCAGCTACCGTGTCCCTTGGAGCCTTTCCGGCTGCTGGTGCCCAATGTGCCCCGTGGCCGGGTCTGATTAAGCCTGTTAGGCCGAGGGGCAGGAGGATTGCAGGGGACCGTCCCCCCCCCCCCCCCCGTCCTGTCCGTCCCCTCCACCCCACGCCCTGCCGACATCTGCCACTGATTCTGGGGTGGAGGCAGCCGAGGAACGCCACGGGCACGAGTGGGCCATGGCGGGGGGCCGGAGGGGTGGGGACATGCCACGCGACAGTGTCGGGACACCCCCCCCCTCCAGGTGTCCGGCCCACAGTGCCCGCTGGGCCTGCCCCCGCCGGGGCCTCTGGGCGTGAGCAGCAAACCCGCATCTGCCCCTGAGAAGGGCCCCCCCCCCTCCCGTCGGGCTCCCCCTCTTCCGTCTCAGAGGATGAAACGACTCCCCGAATTATCAGCGGGGCCTCCGCTGAGATAAGACCCAGGCCTGCCCCCGGGCCGGCTGCCAGCGGGCGGGGTGGGGCGCGGGGAGGGCAGGGAGGAATAGAAGTGGGGCAGGCGCTGCAGGCCCGCGGCCCGCTTTCCCATGGCTGGGGGGGGGGTCAGGCTTCGCTGGGGGAGCCCCCCCGCCCCGCTCCCCGTCCTGTCCTCCTGGAGGACCACCCCCCACCCCCTGCAGTGGACAGAGCCCCCAGCCCTGCCCTGTGAGGTCCACAGCGGCGGTGGCGGTGTCCTGACCCTTGGAACAAAGGGCCAGGGGGTCAGGGACACCCCGGGGCGTGGGTCAGGCCGGGATGCCCCCTTGGAGACCCTCTTGCTCTCTCACTTGCCCGAAGTCCACGGTAGAACGAGTCAGAGGGAAGAAATGAAACCCCAGAGACGCGTGTCGGTGTGGGCTGGCCGGGATGTGGCCGGGGTGCCCCGAGCCGGGCGCTGACCCGCCTGGCTGGACTCTCCCTTCCCGCAGCCTCTCCCAGGGGCTGGACTCGCCGGTTCCCCAGAACCTCTCCGCTCTGCCTGCCCGCAGTGACGGGGTGGGGCGGGGGGCACAGGGTGGGCGGTCCCGGCCTGGGGGGCTTACAGCCCTATGTTCTGAGACCCTCGGGGCATGTGGGGGCTGGAGCCCACGACACCTGGACTTGATCTTGTCCCACCCAAGAAAAAAAGTCGAGGGGCTGGAGCGATAGCACAGCGGGGAGGGCATTTGCCTTGCATGCGGCCGACCCGGGTTCGATCCCCGGCGTCCCATAGGGTCCCCCAAGCAACGCCAGGAGTGATTCCTGAGTGCACAGCCAGGGGGAACCCCTGAGCATCTCTGGGTGTGACCCCAAAAGGCCAAAAGAAAGAAAAAGAAAATAAAGAAACACCTCCCAAAGGCCACGTCCTGGGGTGGGGGTGGGGGCTCTAGGATGCTGTGTTGGGGGGGAGGGGGGTCATTCTGGGGGCGGGTCCGGAGTCTGTCTGTCTGTCCTGACAGTGTCCTGGCTTGCAGCCTGACAGGTCTCAGGCGTCTGTTCCCAGGATCCGGAGGCATTTGGGGCCTGGAGGGAGGGGGTCGCGGAGCCCCCAGGGAGCACCCCCGTGTCCGGGAGGAAGGTGTGGCCATATTCCCCCTCTGGTGGCTGCGTCGGGTCCCGGGTGCCTGGCGCGGCCCCTCAGGACAGCCCGTTTCTTCCTTCTCTGAGTTTTTCGGGGATGTGGCCTCCCCCGCCCCCCCCCTCCTGAAACCTGGGCAGGAGCCCTGGAGGGGGCCCGAGTCCCATGCTGTGAGCGGGGTGGGGGGGTCCTGGGGTCAGTGGGTCCCTCGTGCGCTGCCGTGTCAACAGAGACGCTCTGTCCAGTGTGACAAGCGAGAGGCGAGAGGCGTTGCCGCTTGGGTCAGGGGGGAGGTCGTTCTCCCCACCCCCCCACTCCCCGAGGAAATTTTCCCCCTTGAGCCGCTTCTGCCGCTTCTGAGACCTTCCCCGGTGTGGCCACCTCTGGCCACTGCGACCTGGTGGCGCTCAGCGGCCAGGCCCCCGGGAGGGCTCGCATCTGGACCCGGCTGCTACGGCGGGGAGCTGAGGACACCCCCTGCCCCCCGAGTCCCCGAGCGGGGAGCCAGGAGAGTGAGTCAGGCCTTGGCACCCCTGAGCAGGGGTGGGGGGCGGGTCCCCCCCCGGCCAGCTGCTGCCCGTGTTCTTTGAAAGGGGACCAGGCCCTTGGGTGGGTGAGTTTTTCCCCTAATAAAAGCCAGGCGGAGGGGGCTTCTGAAGTCCCCCCTTCTGCTGCGTGCTCCACCCTGCTCCCGGGGGGGGGGCCACCTGGACACGCTGGGGAGGGGGCCGAGCGGGAGGGAGGGGCGTCCCCGCAGCCCATTAAGGAGGAATAAATCCTGCCGAAGGGTCGCGAGTGTCCGCCCGGCCCCCGCGTCTCTGTAAATCACCCTGTCTTATGGCCGGCTGTGCTGAGGGCGGCGGGAGGCAGACTCCAGCCGCCCGCGCTCCACTCTCGGCCTTCTAGAATGTTCCACGGCCTAAAGCACGGCGCCCCGGAGGGCTGGGACCCTGCTCTGTCATTTATTTGCCGTGCCCTCACGCCTCCCCAGTCCAAGCCGCAGTGCCTGACGGGGCGCCGCCACTCTAGGAGTTGGAGGGGGACGGACGGGCTGTTTGTCCTGCTTGGGAAGCCTGTCTGAGCACTTGACAGCGAGGAGGGGTGTTTGTAGGCACCGGGAATGCTCTCTCTCCCTCTCTCTCTCTCTGATTACCTCACTTTCTTTTCTTTTTTTTGGGGGGGTTTTGGGTCACACCTGGCGATGCACAGGGGTTACTCCTGGCTCTGCACTCAGGAATTACTCCTGGCGGTGCTCAGGGGACCATATGGGATGCTGGGATTCGAACCCGGGTCGGCCGCGTGCAAGGCAAACGCCCTCCCCGCTGTGCTATCACTCCAGTCCCTGATTACCTCACTTTCTTTATTTTTGTTTTGGGGACCACATCCAGCAGTGCTCAGGGCTTATTACTCCTGGCTCTGTGCTTGGGGATCCCTCCTGGTGGGGCTCAGGAGACCCTATACGATGCCGGGGATCGAACCCATGTCAGCGGTGTGCAAAGCTAGCACCCTGCCCACTGTCCTCTCTCTCCAGCTCCCCGACTGACCCCTTGTCAAAGGTCACCTTGGAGGGGCTCGAGAGAGAGCAGCGGGGTTGGGGGGGGGCTTGCCTTGCCTGCAGCCGGCCCAGTGGGGTGGTGCTCAGAGAGGGGGGCTCCCCCCGGACGCCCTGTGCTGTGCCAGGTCTCGGCTGCGGCTCTGGTGGGTGACGGGGCCGGCTGCCACCATTGAGCTGCACGGGAAGTCACAGACCGAGCCCCTTGCCTCCAAATCGGCTCCTTTTATTTTGCTTCTTAGAGCCCGGCAAGCTCCTGAGAGTGCCCCGCCCGCATGGCAGAGCCTGGCAAGCTCCCCGTGGCGTGTTTGATATGCCCAAAGCAGTAACGACAGGTCTCATTCCCCTGACCCTGAGAGAGCCTCCAATCATTGGGGAAGGACGAGTAAGGAGAGACTGCTAACACCTCAGGGCTGGGACGAATGGAGACGTTACTGGTGCCCGCTCAAGTAAATCGATGAACAAGGGGATGACAGTGATACTGTGATTTATTCTTATTACTTTTAAAATTTGGAAGCCACACCCGGGAGTGCTCACGGCTGACTCCGGGCTCTGTGCTCAGGAATCCCTCCTGCTGGGCCTGGGAGACCTTGTGGGATGCCGGGGGGCCTATTCCCGGGGGCGGGGGCCACGTGCCAGGCCCGAGTCCTCCCTCCCCGCTGGACTGTGGCTCCAGGCCCCTGTCTCAGTGTGGGGTCCTGCAGGACGGGGAGGGTCTTGCACTGCGTCACCCTCTGTGCCTCCCCCTGGCCCCCTCGTCCGCCCTGAGGCCCTGTCCCCGCCTGGCTCATTGCTGCCTGCTGCCCGGGGCACCTGGGGGCAGCAGAGCTTGGGACCCCCCCCCCCCCCCCCGCTCACCTCAGGAGGGAGCTGAGTGACCCACCAGGTGGGGTGGAGCCCCCGGTGGACGTAGGGGACTCGGGGCGAGGGGTAGGTCCAGGCCCGCGGGCTGCCCCAGAGTTCCTCTGCTGGCCCCCACCTGCCTCTCCGGGGTCTCTGTGACCTTCTGGGCCTGGGGGGGAGGTGGGGAGGTGACCCCCACCCTGGGGCCTGCTCAGCGTCCTGGGGGTCTGTCAGCATGCCGGTGGGGGGAGGCTTGGTCAGCACCCTGGGGCTCAGTCAGCATTCTGGGGGGCCGGTCGGTGTCCTGGGGGGGTTGGTCAGTGTCCTGGGGGTCAGTCAGAGTCCTGGGGGCCGGCCAGTATCCTGGGGGGAATCGATCAGTGTCCTGGGGGGGTGGTCAGCATCTTGGGGGGGTGATTCAATATCTGGGGGTGTCGGTCAATGTCCTGAGGCTCGGTTAGCATCCTGGGGGTGAGTCAGCATGGGGGGGGGAGCTCGGTCAGCATCCTGGGGGTCAGTCGGTACCCTGGGGGCTGGCCGGCATTCTGGGGGTCACTCACCGTCCTGGGGGTCAGTAGCCAGGGTTGGCCAGTGTGTCACAGAGATGGGGAGAGGAGGTGACAGTGTGGGCCCGGGAGGTGACTCACAGGGGACTCTTGAGCCATCAGCAGTGTCCCCTCCGCCCGCCCTCCCGCCTCGCTGGCCCCTGGCAGTGACACCCGGGCCTCTCCTCCCTCCCTGACCTGTCCCCTGGGGTCAGGGGGGCTGTGGCTCTGGGGGGCGGTGCGGGAGCTGGCGGGTGGGCACCTGCAAGCGGGGTCGATCCCGGGGCTGCTCTCTGGGGAGCTCCGGGCCTGCTCCGTGGCAGGTAGGAGCGGGTCGGGCCCCGGGGCCTGCATATGTAATCACAGATGTTCCTGGAATTCCCAAACCGGATGCAAAGTCGCTAGCAGGATGCAGAGCTGGAGGCCGCAGCCAAGAGCTTTTACATAATGAGGAGCTGCCTCCCGCCCGCCCCTGGGCGCTCCGGCCGGGCTGGCTGGCTCCCGCGCCGGGATTAGGGAGCTCAAGTACGCTGGGGGGGGCGGTGCCCCAGCCAAGGCTCTCGCTGGCTCCTGGGGGTCTGGGGGTCCGGGAGCTGCCTCTCCCGGGGCTGCCGAGCAGAGCTCAGCTCATCCCGCCTTGTCATGCCGCCCGAGTGCCCCGGACGGAAAAGAAATTGGGCAGCGGGCCCCCCAGACTGCAGGCGGCGGCCCAGCTCTCTCCCCGGGCCTCCCGGTTCTGAGGGGAACGGCATCTCCGCGCTGACAGGAGGGCGGGGCCGCCAGAGGCCGTTTGGCCTCCAACCTGGAAGGGGGCAGGCCCGCCCCAGGGCGGTGGGGGCGGGGGCGGCGGGGAAGCTGGGCGGGCGGGGAGAGATTTTCCAGACCCGAGCTGGAAAGCGGGAACGTGTTTTGGGCCACCCCTGGTGCTGCGCAGGGCTGACTCCTGGTGGGCTCAGGGGGCCCGGTGGGATGCCGGGGATCGAACCCCAGTTGGCCACATGCGAGACCGATGCTCTCCCGGCTGTGGGGAGACGGGAGCCTCTCTCGGACTTGGGGCCCGGCCAGACTCGGCTTCTGGAGGTCTCGGCGTTGGGGGTGGGGGGGAGCTGATGCGTCATCTCCAAGAGCTGCAGGTCACGTGACCGGCCAGATGCACACCAGCAGCTGCACCTGGGGGCCAGGCTGGCTGCTGGGGCTTCCTGGACCCGTGCCCCTCGGGGGTGCCGGGGGCAGAGTTAGGGCAGGAAGGACCCCACACACACCTGGGGGGGCTTTGCAGAGGGGGTCCCTTTGAGCCCCGCGTTTCTCTCACCCGCCGTCTGTACCTTGGTCACATAGGGCACCATCCCGCTCCCTTGCCACTTGGACCCGGCCCTGTTCATTGCTTCCTCCTGTGCCTCAGTTTCCCCAGCTACAGGCATGTGTGCCCTTACCCACCCGGACCTCAGTGACCAGCACGGAGGCTTCCAGTCGGGTCTTTGAGGCGGCAGCGTGACGTGACTGTCACTGAGACGGGCTCTCAGGGGCTGCAGCTGGGGGGGCGGCGACTGGGCGGTGGTGGTGAGTTGCCGGGAGGGGCCGGCAGCCTCGGGCCTGCGCGTGTCCAGCCGGGGGCCGAGCCTCCTCTGCACGCTGGAAGGAAGGAAGTAAACTTGGGGACGTGTGAGTGAGAGAAGCGTGACTTACGGAAGCCCTGGAGCGCTCAGGCCCCACTCGTGTGTGTGATCTCACGGGTCACAGCACCACGGTGAGACACAGAGCGTGGGTGTGTGGAGAAATACGTGGTTGCATGTGAACACATGAAGTTGTATGGGGAAATATGTGATGATATGGGGAACACACATGACCGGAGAACATACCTGGTTGCATGTGAACATACATGCCTGTGTGGCAAGCAGACAGCTATGTGGAAGGCATGCATGGCTCTGTGTGAATGGCTGTATGAAGAACATGTGTGAACACATGTTCTATGGGAGAACATACATGGTTATGGAGAAATATGCAATTATGTGGGGAACATACATAACTAGAGAACATGGCTGTGTGGAGAACAAACATGGCTGGAAAATATATGGTTGCATGTGAACACACATGACTATATGAAGAACACGTGGCTGTATGTGAACACACATGACCGTACGGGGAACACACATACCTGTGTGGAGCACTCCATGATTATATGTGAATGTGCATGGTTTTGAGGAGAACACATGACTACATGGAGAACACACATGTGGAGAACATACATGACTTATGTGAATACATATGGCTGTGTGGAGAATACACATGATTGTATGTGAATGTACATGGCTATATGTGAACACACATGGCTGGAGAACATGTGCAGTTGTATGTGAACATACATGATTGGATAACAGAAATACGTGATTATGTGGGGACACGCATGACTGGAGAACATGGCTGTTCACACGTGACTTTGTATGAACACATGTGATTGCATGTGAACACACGTGGCTATGTCTGAACATATGTGGTTGCATGTGAGCCCATGTGGCCATGTGGCTGCCGTCCTGGACCCTCTCTGTCTGGCATCACAGAAAGCTTCTGTCCGTTCTTGATGGCTCATCGTCACCCAGGGTGGAGGCCGAGGACTTTGGGGGGCACCGCCTGAGCTCCCGGGCAGGGGAAGCTCGCGGGCCCCTGGGGAGGGGGTTTGTGGCTGAGTTTGCAGACGCTCCCGAGGTTCATGCAGGTCTCTGCCCCGGAAGCAAACTGTCAGGTCTTCGGGCAGAGCAGCCGGCTCAGGGCGGGGTCTCGCCCCCCTGCCCCCCCCCAGCTGCTGAGCGCGGCCTGCGGCCTTGGGTGGGGGGGGCAGCCACAGCCCCTGCAGGCCCCCTCCCGCCAGGTGGTCTGCCGAGGAAAGCGGCAGCTGAGGCCTGTTTCCCACAGGGAGGGGCGCGTCACGGGGACCCTCCTCTGCCTGCTCCCTGCGCGGCGCCCGGCAGAGGACTGAGTCACGCCAGACACCACCGGCCCCCGCCTCACCGGCCCGGGGGAGCGTGAGTCACCCTCGGGGCTCCTGGCTCTGGGCAGCTCCCCACAGTCCCCGGAGCCGGGGTCTGGGGCCCAGACGGACAGCGGCGCCCCCGGTGAGGGGCTGCATCCACCCGGCCAGCACACCTGGTGGTCACACCGCGCCCCTGTGCGAGAACTTCCAGGCTGGGGCATGGGCTGCTCAAGCTTCTGCTCCAGCTCTAGCTTCACCCGTGCACGTGTGTGTGTGTATGTGTATGTGTGTACATGAGTATGTGTGTGTATGTGTATGTGTGTATGTCAGTATGTGTGTGTATGTGTATGTGTGTACGTGAGTATGTGTGTGTATATGTGTGTATGTGTGTACGCGTATATGTGTATATATGTATGTGTGTACGTGTATATGTATGTTTATGTGTGTACATGTGTGTATGTGTACGTGTGTATGTATGTTTATGTGTGTATGTGTGTATGTGTTTACGTGTGTATGTGTATGTGTGTATTTGTGTATGTGTACATGTGTGTGTGTGTGGGCATGCAGTGTGCCTGCAGACATGTGTATTTCTACTCATGGGTGCATGCATGTGCATGCAGTGTCTGTGCACACCTGCATGAGTACCTGTGTCTCTGCACATGTGCCCATACTTGCATCCAAGTATATATTTGTGTGTGCTATTGCTGGTATGCCTGTACATGCATGAACGTGTACCTGTTGGCTCACTTGAACCCTGTCTGTGCATGTACAAACATCCATGTGTTTGCACACACAGGCTTGTGCATGCCTGCGTATGTGTGTACATGTCTGTGTACATGTGTCTGTGTGCAGTATGTGCTCATGCATGTCTGTGTGCATGCATGTTTTAAAGGTTGCTGTGATTCCATCCCGAGACCTCATCTCTCGCTTACTCTGGGGCCCCTCCCCCACAGATGCCCCCCAGTAGCCGTCCAGCACGTTCCCCCAAGACTCCCTCCCTCGCTCCACACCCACGATGCACCCAAGCGTTCCGACTCGGCCGCGACATCTCCCCGCTTGGCGTGCGCCCTGGAATTGTGTGGTCAGGGGCCCGGCCACCTTTAATTGGTTGCAGAAAGGCAGGGACGGCCCTGGGCAGCCTCCCAGGCACCCGCCAGCGGCGTGGCCACACTAGGGGCCTGCGGGCCCCCTCGCTGCTGCGGGTTCTGGAGCGTCCAAGGGTAAGCGCCGAGGGTGAGTCAGGCCGGCTCCTGGTGTCGGCGGCCCCGCCTCTGCCTGGTTACAGCTTCATCAGCCCCTCCAGCCTCCCCTCTGCAGGCCCCCCCCCCCCCCCCGCCTTCCCGGGCAGCCCACACCGGAAAGCTTCCAGCAAGGATTTCGGGGCTCGGGGCTGTGGGGTACGCCCTCGGGGAGGGAGGGGCCAGGGAGGGGCCCAGGGAGGGGCAGGGATGTGGTCTGTGAGGGGGGGCAGGGCAGAGCCGCCCCCCCAACCCCCCAAGCTGGGGTGTCTGCTGCAGAGCCCGTCTTTGTCAGGGTCCCTGAACCTTCACAGAGAACCTTCTGGACACGGTCAGCCACGGGGCAAGTCTGTGGCTGCGTCTGTGGCCTGTGGGTGCCTCCCCGGAGGATCCTCCGAACTTGGATGGTGGAAATTGCCCCTCCGTGTTCCAGGCGGGGGGGTATAAGCTCGGGGGTCTCCCCGTCGCTCAGAGGCAGAGAGAACAGGGGGGTGGGTTCCGTTTGGTTTGGGGGCTTGCATCTTGCCTCATGCTGTCCAGCCGGAGTGGGGTGGGGCCTGGCTGAGAGGGGTCCCCACTTCTCCACCTCACCCTGGGGAGCCCCTTGGCGTGTTTTGAGCGGGTCCCCTGCGCGGGGCGACCGGGCAGCCTCGGGTGCGAGCGGGCTTGGAGAAGGGCTGCCAGCTCCGCCAGGCTCGGGTTTGGCTCTGTCCTCTGAGGCCAGAAGCCCCCCGGCACCCCCGGGGGATTGAGGTGGCTTCGGGCGGGCCTCCCCTCTCTGTCCCCCGACACTGCCCTGGCGACAGCTGTCGTGAGACACAGCGGAGGGCGGGGTGGTTGGGGGAAAGTGAGTGGCAAGCGGGCAGCAGGCTGGGCGGCCCCGAGACCGTCTGCAGGTGGGCACACGGGGGCACACGAGGGCACATGGGGGCATACAGGGGCACACGAGGGCACACAAAGGCATGGCATCATTCTGTTCCTGTGGCAGTAGGTGGGACGTTTCTCCCCCCACCCCTGCCTTAGGGGGCCACAGAATCCCGAGAGAGGGCACAGGGAGAGTGGCCCGGCCTGTGGACTCTGGGTCTGCAGAGATGGGGGGCTTCGCTGTCAGCGCTCCAACAGCGCGAGGGGCCGAGCAGGGCGGCTCAGAGGTGGGCTTGATCCTGGAGCCCGCTCAGAGCCCTAGAGGAGGAGAGCAGCTGGTTCTGGCAGGGAAGAGGACGGGTGGGCTACAGGGACTTGCTTTTTCTCTGCGTGTTCTGTCTCCCGTCTCTCTCCTCGGGCCCCCCTTCCCCCACCATAGAATATTCTGGAAGGCTCTGGCAGCTTCTCCAAGGAACTGCTCTTGGCTCCCAGGACCTTCCCTGCGGTGCCCACAGCTCTGGGCTGGGTCGCAGCGTTTCAGGATCTGGTTTCTCTGGGGAGCTGCAGAAGAGCGGGGTGGGGGGTGGGGGGCGTTGAGGCTTTCAGAAACACAGGGGCCAGTGTGCAGGGGGCTCCCTCGGGGGCCGGGGGTCAGGGACAGGTGGTCTGGCGGGGAGGAGACAAACACATAGTTGGGTGACAGGCCCAGAGGGATGATTCGTCCCAGACCCAGCGTGGCCCCTGGCGGCCAAGTGTCCATCCGGGTGGAGCAGAAACGTCTCAGCCTCTGTCGTGAGCAGAAGCAGGCGAGAGGCCCTGGGGAGAGCGGGACGCGGCCCGGGCTGGCAGGCGAGAGGGTGGCCGGTGGGCAGGGGTGTGTGTGGGCGGGCTTCCAGGCCGGGGGTCAGGAATCAAGCACTGGGGGGCGGGGGGCATGGTTCCATGCATCGTTTTCTCGGGCTGAGCCCCACCGGCTGGGGCGTGACGGCTCTGTGGTTCCCTGGTGCTCAGGGTTGGGTCGCGGGAACAAGGTCAGAGGTCACCCTGCAGAGACAGCAGAGTGTCCAGGCCTGGACGGGAGAGAGCGGCCAAGTGCCCAGTGTCAAGGATAGGCCCCGTACGTGTTGCCCTGGCAACCAGCACCTGGGGAACCCCCAGCCCTCCACTCGAGGGACCCCCTTCATCCTTCCCGGGCTCCTGGGCTCCCCACAGGCAGGAGTGGGGTGGCTGTGCTATAGGGTGAGTGAGCTTCATAGGGTTTCTCTCTTTCTTTCTTTCTTTCTTTCTTTCTTTCTTTCTTTCTTTCTTTCTTTCTTTCTTTCTTTCTTTCTTTCTTTCTTTCTTTCTTTCTTTCTTTCTTTCTTTCTTTCTTTCTTTTCTTTCTTTCTTTCTTTCTTTCTTTCTTTCTTTCTTTCTTTCTTTCTTTCTTTCTTTCTTTCTTTCCCTCTCTCCCTCCCTCCCTCTCTCCCTCCCTTCCTTCCTCCCTCCCTCCCTCCCTCCCTCCCTCCCTCCCTCCCTCCCTCCCTTCCTCCCTTCCTCCCTCCCTCCCTCCCTCCCTCCCTCCCTCCCTCCCTTCCTTCCTTCCTTCCTTCCTTCCTTCCTTCCTTCCTTCCTTCCTTCCTTCCTTCCTTCCTTCCTCCCTCCCTCCCTCCCTCCCTCCCTCCCTCCCTCCCTCCCTCCCTCCCTCCCTTCCTTCCTTCCTTCCTTCCTTCCTTCCTTCCTTCCTTCCTTCCTTCCTTCCTTCCTTCCTTCCTCCCTTTCTTCCTCTTTTTGGGTCACACCCGGTAATGCACAGGGGTCACTCCTGGCTCTGCACTCAGGAATCACCCTTGGCGGTGCTCAGGGAACCCTATGGGATGCTGGGAATCAAACCTGGGTCAGCCACGTGTAAGGCAAACACCCTCCCCGCTGTGCTTTTCATGGTTTCTTGGGGCCGTGCCTGGCCGTGCTCAGGGATTACTCTGCACTCAACCATCAGTCCTGGTGGGCTCGGGGGGCCATATGGGTGCCGGGAATCGAGACTGGGGTGCTGTGTGCAAGGCAGACGCCCCACCCCACCTGTGATACTGTCTGGCCTGGCCACATATGCTTTTTGATTGGGGGGACAGACCAGCCTTTTGGGGGTGGCCTGGGCTGTGGGGGCTTTGTTCTGGGGACCGGGTCTCTTCTTGGGGGCACGGGAGGGAGCCTTGGCCAAGGGGCCAGGTCGTGCGAGCACTCAGGAACCGGCTGAGGAAGCCCCATCAGCAGTGGGTGGGAGGGTGCTGTTCCTGTAGGAATGGGGACTCCCGGTGATCCTTGGCCGGCTGGCCCTATGGTCAGTGTCCAGGCCCGAGGGGGCCCTGTGGGTCTGAGGATCGCCTGGGTCACTCACCCCGGTGATGCTTGCGGTCTCCAGGGCCTTCTCTGGGAGTGCCTGGGGGCCATGTGGTGCGGGGGATGAAACCTGGGTCCGGTGACCACGTCTGTGCCTTAACCCTGGGCTGTCTCGGGCCCCCCAAGGAGCTTCTGGGATTCCAACTTCCTGTCCATGCCCGGGACGCTGCACTCTGCGTCCGGAGTGGGGCAGGGCTGAGCCCCGGGTTCCAGCCCAGGCCGCTTTCTCTGCCACTGGCTGAGCAACAGGCGTAACTGTGTGCTGGAGGAAGTGGGGCCTGGAGCTTCCTGTGTGCTGGAGGAAGTGGGGCCTGGGGTTTCCTGCGTGCTGGAGGAAGTGGGGCCTAGGGCTTCCTGCGCACTGAAGGAAGTGAGGCCTGGAGCTTCCTGTGCACTGGAGGAAGTAGGATCTGAGTTTCCTGCGCGCTGGAGGAAGTGGGGCCTGGAGTTTCCTGTGTGCTGGAGGAGGTGGGGCCTGGGGCTTCCTGCACACTGAAGGAAGTGAGGCCTGGAGCTTCCTGTGCGCTGGAGGAAGTGGGATCTGAGTTTCCTGCGCGCTGGAGGAAGTGGGGCCTGGAGCTTCCTGTGTGCTGGAGGAAGTGGGGCCTGGGGCTTCCTGCATGCTGGAGGAAGTGGAGCCTGGAGCTTCTCGCGCATTGAAGGAAGTGAGGCCTGGAGCTTCCTGTGCACTGGAGGAAGTGGGATCTGAGTTTCCTGCGCACTGGAGGAAGTGGGACCTGGAGCTTCCTGTGCGCTGGAGGAAGTGGGGCCTGGAGCTTCCTGCATGCTGGAGGAAGTGGGGCCTGGGGCTTCCTGCGCGCTGGAGGAAGTGGGGCCTGAGCTTCCTGCGCGCTGGAGGAAGTGGGGCCTGGGGCTTCCTGCGTGCTGGAGGAAGTGGGGCCTGAGCTTCCTACACGCTGGAGGAAGGCATCCCAGAGCAAAGGTGCAGTGGGGAGGAGGAGGTGGCTGAGTCCGGGCATCGGGTGGCACACCCGGGGTCTCTGGCCCAGCCTGCTTGTGACTGGGGGGTTGGAGGCTGGTGTGGCCGGGGGAGAGTCTTGTTGGCCCTGCCGCCGACAGCCAGGACGGGCTTCCTTGGCTTTGCTGCGGTGACTGTGCACGCAGTGGCAGAAACAGCCCCTGTGGCGAGACCTGGACCCGGGATCGTTTGTTCCTGGGCTGTGGTGCTCAGGGCTCGGTCCCGGCTTTGCACTCGGGGATCACTCCCGGCAGTGCCAGGGACCAGCTGTGCTGCAGGAACCGAGCCTGGGTGGGCTGTGTGCGGGCACGTGTTGGGCGACAGCTCTGGCGCCGGGCCTGGAACTTGAGGATAAGGCAGGGCAGGGGATTTCGTGGAGCCGGTACCGGGCAAGGAGCTGGCCGGGCCCCAGATCTGCTGTGACGAGGAGGCTGCCCAGGGCGCGGCGCAGAGCCGTCTGTGTGGGCTCCCGAGCCAGCCCCTCACCCCTCTCTGACTTCTCGCCAGGGGCCCTCCCGACCAGCAGCGCCCTGGAGTCCCTGGAGACAGGCCTGCGCCCCGGGGTAAGGCCTGGAATGAGAGCAGCTGCTGCACAGCTCCTAGGAGCCCCCGGGAAGCAGCGAGGCCTGGCTGTGGGTTAGCGCAGGCCAGGCTCCGGCCTCCCGGGGAACCTTCTAGAATGCTGGCTCTGGATCCCTCGGCCCCAGGGCTCCGGCCTGCCCCCGGGACCTTCCCCACCACAGTGCGAGCAGATACCATCTGTCTGTCTCTCATTGCTTTTACCCAGCCGAGCGCCTTTGTAACCCAGTCTCCGGTCTCTAATTCTGGTCTTTTGAATTGTGTGTGTGTGTGTGTGTGTGTGTGTGTGTGTGTGTGTTTAAAAAGCAAATTGCATAAAACTATTACTAAAAGTATTACACATAGACTACCTCAATTTAAAGAAATGGGGGGGGAGGCCCTCTAATAAAAACAATTACAAAATTAAAAACAGGGTCAGAGAGATAGTACAGCGGGTAAGGCATTTGCCCTGCACGCGGCTAACCTGGGTTCGATTCCCAGCATCCCGTCTGGTTCCCTGAGCAACACCAGGAATTATTCCTGAGGGCAGGGCCAAAAGTAACCCCTGAGTACTGCAGGGTGCGACCCCCCGCAAAAAAAAAAAAAAAAATTAAAAACAGCAACAAAAAGCAAATTGCTATAGAGAGCTGTGGTTCTTCTCAAAGGTAAGGGGTGGTTTCCTACCCCCAAAGAGATTAGGGGATTTGGGGGGGGGGTCACTACCAGAATGGAGGAAAGTCCTGGCATCCTGGGGGGGGGTGGACGAGGTTGGGCGGGGCCGATGCTGCCCCTCCCCCCCACGAAGCACCCTCTGGCTCTAACTGCCGCCTCTGGGCCCAGGACTGACAGGGAATCAGGTCACTTGGTTCTAGAGAGGCTTGCTTTTGTGCCGCACCCCGCCCCCCTCCTGGTGGGGCTCAGAGGACCCTCTGGGGTGTGGGGGATGGAGCCCAGGTTTGGCCGAGCGCCAGCCGACTCCCTCCCCGCTCGGCCCATCCAACAAGGGCGTTTCAGTGGAGTTTCAGGCGCTGCCCTCTTCTCACGCCAGTGCGGTGTTGCAACACATGTTGCAGTAAGGTTTGGTCAGACAGTCGGATGCATGAAAGAAATATACGTTTTCTGGGGGGGGTCACATAACCGTCTCTGGAGTTTCTTTGTGCTCTGGCCTGCCGGAGAGCAGCCTGTTCGGCCCCCTCTTATTAACTAGCTTGACGTTCTAACCAAGTGATCTTCAGCCACATCGGCAGAATATGCAAATTAACTCAGTCAACGGAAACAGTATCAAAGTCAGTTACAGAGTCGGAAGTATAGCCCGTTAAAGTAACAGTAACAGAAAGACGATGTTTACACCCAAGCCTCGCTAGGCTGAGGTTATGGGATGTTGGACACCGACAGTGAGAGCCGTGATGAAGCGCCCAGGTGGACGCGCTGGCCTGCCATGGCCCTCGGGGAGCACATCCTGGGCTCGCGGGCAGAGGTCACCAGCATGGGGGGTTCCACTCTTGTTCCCACTGGCTTCCTCTTTGAGCCGATGCTCTCCAGTGCTCCCTGACCCCCGCCCCGACACACGGCCAGAACCCCCGATGATGCGCCTGGACCACCCGGCGCGGGGGGGGGGGGGGTCTGACTGTGAGCTGAGACTCCAGCGACAAGGACCACGAGGGTGGGTACTGGCCACCCTTACACGTGGCCAACACGGGTTCGATTCCTATCCACTGGT
This sequence comes from Sorex araneus, assembly GCF_027595985.1. Taxonomy (NCBI): domain Eukaryota; kingdom Metazoa; phylum Chordata; class Mammalia; order Eulipotyphla; family Soricidae; genus Sorex; species Sorex araneus. The sequence continues at coordinate 233,021,363 of NC_073304.1, read as the reverse complement.
CCACTGGTCCATTGGTGTCTGGGCGTCTGAGGCAGCACCGTGCTTGGGGGACCCCGGGGCCAAAAAAGGGGTGTGCGAGATGAACCTCGAGAGAAGGGAAGGGAGGGACCCCAGCCTCGGAGCGGCTTGAGCTACACGCGGGGCGGGTGGGGCGTGAGGGAGAGGCCCCCCTCTTCGAGAGCTAACCCCAGAGCCGCTGTCCTAGAGGAATGTGACTCCCTGGTACCCAGTCCCGTCCCTCCCCCGCCCCTCCCCCCGGGCTGGCTCTCCCGGCTGGCCGCCAGCTCGCTTGTCCCCAAAAGGTTCGCTCAGGCCTTGGGGACCGTCCGTCTGCAGTCACCCTCTTTGTGACAGTCGGGTTGGGTTTCCCAGGGAGCACAGGTGAGGCCCCGGGGGGCTGGGGCCCTCCTCGCCTTTCTCCTTCTCTCGGGCCTCCCGGCCATGCTGTCCAATGTGAGGGCCGGGAGGGGCTCCCTGGGGGACAGGGCACCCCCGCCCGGGGCTGGGCCGGCTCCTCCCTGCCCTAGTTTCCTGCAGGCTCCCCTCAGCCCTGGGCACCACCCCCTCCCCTCCTCCTTGCCCGGGCCCACCTTGACCTTCTCGGGTCGTGTTTGACATCGGCACGGGCTCTCAGGGCCACTGGCCGCTCTTTCCCGGTCCCCACGTTCTGGGTTGTGATTGTCAGGTCTCCAGCAGAGCCCCAAGGATCCCTCGGATCCGAGTGATCCCCCTTCCTGTCTCATTGGCCCCCTCGAATTACCGCTCTCTCTCTCTCTCTTATTCTCTCTGTCATTCTCTCATTCTCTCTCCCTCTCTCCCTCTCTCTCATTCTCTCTCTTATCCTCTCTCTATCCTCTCTTTCTCTCCCCCCCTCTCTCTCCCTCTCTCTCTCTCTCTCTCTCTCTCTCTCTCTCTCTCTTTTAAATGGGTCACTCCTGGCAATGCTCAGGGCTCATTCCTGACTCTGCACTTAGAAAAATCCCTCCTGGCGTTGCTCAGGGGACCCTATGGATTGCCAGTGATCGAACCCGGGTCCACCTCCTGCAACGCAAATGCCCTCCACACTGTACTATTGCGCCTTACTAGTTTTCATGGTATGATCTGGCCAGAAGCACGTTGTGCTCCGAGAAAGCATGCAGGCATACAGTCGCCCACTTCACATAAAAGCTGGGCTCTCTCTCTCTCTCCCCCTGTCTCTTTCTGTCCCTCTGTCTCTCTCTGTCTCTGTCTCTCTGTCTCTGTCTCTCTCTCTGTCCCTCTGTCTCTCTCTGAAAGGTCAAGTTCAAAGCCCTGGTATTTCTTTTTAAGCTTGTTTGTTTTCACTCGGGGGCCACACCCTGCCCTGTCAGGAGTTACTCCTGGCTCTGCTCGCGGGAGTAAACCCTCGTGGTACTGGGGGGCCCTATGCGATGCCAGGGACCCAACCTGAGTCAGTTGTGTGCTAGGAAACCGCCCTCCCCGCTCTGCCCGTGGTGACTTTTTAGAGGTTCCCATTCTGGTCTCTCTGTGAGGTGAGGCAGCCCTAGGACAGGAAGGACCCTCTACCCGCCCTGTCCCCCCCGCCATCTGCCCTACAAAATCAAATCCAACCTATTGGCCCGCCTTGGGAATAGACGCGGTCGTCAGTCCCACCTGTCCTCAGCTGCCTGGCCCCAGGCTCCACCCTCGGGAACCTTTCTGGGTTCTTTCTGACTCTGGGGTCTGTGGCGCGACCCCGGGCTGGTCGTGGGGTGCTGGGTGACGCCTAAGCCTGCTCCTCTCTGTCCCGGGGATCTGCTTTGAACCACTCCCTGCCCGAGGAAAGCTCTCCGCCAAAGGTGTCTCTTGGGGGGAGGAGGGTCGGGGACATGAAAAAGAACAGAAACAGGGCAAGCGATCTCGGCGGGCCCAGGGGACCCAGCCTTCGTGCCAACTGCGCACACAGCCGCTGTCGAGTCTTCGTTCCAGCCACATCTGGAGGCCAGTATTCATGAGGGGATTCACGAGCCTGCCCAGGGTGTGCTGAGAAAGCCCCGTCCTGCCGCCCGGCTGGCCGGAGTGCCCAGCGGGGCCGGCCGTAAACCTCAAGTGCATTTACGAACCGCCTGGCCGCCTGCAGCCGGGCGGAGGAGGGCGGAGGGGGCCGGGGGCCGTGTTTATCTTGAGGTGGGGCCCGAGAGTGGCTGTGTGCCGCTCCCCCCCCTCTCTGTATATATAGCCCTGGGGGTCTCGCTCTCGGCCCACCCGAGACCAGGGAGGGCAGGGGGGGACAAGGGCGGCTCAGAGGTGGCGGGACCCGTCCTGTTTACAGTTGGGGCAGGACCGTGGGTGGGCCCTTTGCTGTGACGTCCTTGAGGCTTTCAGCAGGGGTCATAAATCTGAGCCTGCCCCACACCCCTGGCACCCGCCTTCCCCCCTTCACAACTGGGTTCTGTGTGCGGCCCTCAAGGAAGTTTTATTTTAAACCCAGAAACCAGCCTGCGTCCCCCAGCCCGTCTGGCACTCGTCCCCCAGTGCCGCCTCCCGCTGTCGGGGGGTGGGGGTGGAGGGGGGTGCCTGGAAGTCAACTCTGCAATTTTTTGCAGTTTTATGGCCCCCCCCCCACCCTTGGCTTGGGGAGGCGGGAGCAACAGTGACCATTGGCCCGAGCCCCGACCTTTCTGCCTCCAGTGCCCTGGACTCATGAGGGACTTGCCCACGCGCTCGGCGTCAGCCTGGAGAATCTGCCCCCGCCCCCAGGGCCCAAAATCAAAGCCCGGGGCTGGGGCTGTTGGTGGTACCCCCATGGCCCGTCCGGGACGCCCTCTTCCTAGGCGGTTTGGCACCTCACACCGGGGGGCGGAGCCGCCAAAGAAAGGGCCCCTGTTTGTGGCCGAAAAACCTGGGGGCCAGGGATGGACGGACGAGGGGCCTGGGAAGGCGGAGTCCCCCAGGAGGAGGAAAAAAAAACACCCCAACCCTGTGTGCGTGCAGGGAGCAGCTGCCAGGCCGGGCCTGCGCTCGGAACAGAGGGCGACTGTCGGGGCCGGGGCTGCGGCCTCCAGGGGTGACTCCAGTCAGGTGGGCTCTCCCGGGCCCGGGGCCCGCCCCGCCCAGCGCCGCGCGGCCTCAGGACCACGGTGCGCCCCCCCCGCGGGACCCTGTGCTCTGGTGCTGGTGACGAGACCTGAGTGTCGGGGGCTTGAGCGCCCCCTCTCCCCGAGGCCTGCCCGTTGTTGGGCACGTCCTGGGCCCCGGGGGGCCTGAAGTGTGATGATGGTTCACCGTCCAGGCGTGTGTCCTGGCCTCTGGCCACCCTAGCTGCTCTCGTCCATTGGGGCGCTGCCGTTCCAGGGCGGGGGAACCAGGGGTGTAGGGTGGGGGGGCAGGGGTGTAGGGTGCGGGGGGCAGCGGTGTGGGTGAGACCCCAGGAGGAAGCTCAGCTTCGCCCCTGAGAAGCTGGCGCTTTCCTACCCGGGTGGGACCGGGCCCGGCTGGGAGAGCCCTGAGCCTGAGCCGGGTGGCTGGGCGGGGGTGGAGTTCTCCGATGGGTCCCCGGGAGGCAGGCAGGCCTGGGTGCAGGGCGCAGAGCTGGGACCAGCCTTCACGCGGGACAGTGGCGCGCCCGGGGCCAGCCCGCTTGAGACCCTCTTGGGTGCCCCCTGAACCTGGCCGGGGGCAGATGTCCCACTTCTGCTGTGCTGGCCCGGGGCTTGGTGCCCTCTGATGCCCCCTCCGGGGCTCCTCAGCCTGGCCCCCCTTTCCCTGAGGTCTGCAGTGGTGGTGGGGAGGAGGAGGTGCGGGGCCCGGGCTCCAGCCGGCGGAGGCGGATGCGAGCTCCAGGATCAGAGCCGGGCGTGGGGCCTGGGTGGGGGGAGCGGCCGCAGCTCATCTCCGCTGCCCCCTCCCCAGCGGGCGCTCCAGTCCACCCTGCCCCTGCATGCAGGCCCCGCGGTCAGGGGGCTCCTGGAACGTCCTGCCCTCCTGCAGGAGACCTCTGTTCCCTGCAGGGCTGCAGCGGGGCGTGCCACGGGGGGGGGGGTTCCCACCCCCACGCTCTGCTCCTTCCGCAGGGGCTGGCTGTCACCTGCCTGCCCCTGCACAGTGGCCCTGGCTGGGGTGGGGGGGGGGGTCTGGGGAGAACCACGGCAGGGGGCGGCCGCAGCCCCCAGGAGCACCCTTGTGGCACGTGTGCAGACGGGCAGGAAGTCTCGCGGCACCTGCGTCCTTTCCAAGGAGAAGCGACCACGGCTTGGCCACCGCCCCACCGGGCTCTGGAGGGGCCCCGGGGCCTCGGGGGAGCAGGAAGCGGGAGGGAGGGTCCGAAGATCTGTCTGTCACGCGCAGGGCTCGGACCCGCGCAGCAGCTCTTGGGGGAAGGAGGACTCGTTTGTGTCCTGCTCCCGGCTGCTCTGTGACTCGCCACCGCAGCCGAGGCCCAGAGAAAGCCAAGGCGCCCGGGCGTCCCCGGGGGTGCAGACTTACACTGTGCCGCCTGGCTCTGGGGTTGGCGCCTTTCAGAGAGACGCTTGAGCAAACTTCAAAATCGCGCCCGTCAAGGAGACAGGCTGGGGGTCACCGGAGGGGGGTGGCGCTGGTGGAACACCCGGGACTTGAAACTCAGCTCGGAGTGACTTTGTAAGTCGTGGGGCTCTCGTGGGAGTCTCTTCTTAAGGGGCTGGAGCATCAGCGGGGAAGGCACTTGCCCTGTATGCGGCTGATCCGGGTTCGATCCCCAGCATTGCACAGGGAGTCCCCAAAGCTCTGCCTGGAGTGATTCCTGAGCACAGAGCCAGGAGTAAGCCCTGAGCACTGCTGGGTGAGAGAGAGAGAGAGAGAGGGAGAGAGGGAGAGAGAGAGAGGAGAGAGAGAGAGGGGGAGAGAGAGAGGGAAAGAGAAAGAGAGAGGGAAAGAGAGAAAGAGAGAAAGAAAGAGAAAGAGAGAGGGAAAGAGAGAAAGAGAAAGATAGAGAGGGAAAGAGAGAAAGAGAAAGAGAGAGGGAAAGAGAAAGAGAAAGAGGGAAAGAGAGAAAGAGAAAGATAGAGAGAGAGGGAAAGAGAGAAAGAGAGAGAGAGGGAAAAAGAGAAAGAGGGAAAGAGAAAGAAAGAGAGAGAAAGAGAGAGAGAGGGAAAGAGGGAGAGAAAGAGGGAAAGAGAGAGAGGGAAAGAGAAAGAAAGAGAGAGGGAAAGAGAGAAAGAGAAAGAGGGAGAGAGAAAGAGGGAAAGAGAGAAAGAGAAAGAGAGAGAGAGAAAGAGGGAAAGAGAGAAAGAGAAAGAGAGAGAGAGGGGGAAAGAGAGAGAGAGAGAGGGAAAGAGAGCGAGAGCGAGCTGCTGGAGAACCATTAGAAGTTTAGTCCCTGCAGGGCCAAAGAGATAGTACAATGGTTAGGGCATTGCCTTGCAGGAAGCTGACTCCATTTGGTCCCAGCATCCCTTATGGTCTCTTAAGAACCACCAGGAATGATTCCTGAGCACAGAGCCAGGAGTAAGCCCTGAGCATCACTGGATGTGTAGCCCTCCCAACCCCCACTCCCAAAAAGGAAGAGTTAATTTCCCTAGCTGCCCCCCACCCCGCCCCGTCTCAGTTTGCTGAACCAGCCATGTGCCGTGCGGTGCTGGTTTGGGAAGTAGCGTCCCCCTGAAGGGGGTCCACGTGGGGTGGGGTTCGGGGATACAGGCCCTGTGGGGTGGGGGGGCGTAGGGACTTGGCGAGCGTGGGAGGGGGCAGGGGCGGTGCAGCCACGCGGCAGCTCAGGGAGGGGACCCGCCCGGTCCCAGCGAGGCGGTGTGGGCGTTTGCCAGCCAGTAAGTCAGGCCCCCCAGAAGGGAGCCAGGCCCTCACCACCTTCCCCTGCTCGGGTAAGACACACAGCGTCGCCCAACGTTGCGGGCGCGGAAAGTCTGCGGCAGGGAGAGGCGCTGGCCCAGGGGGCGCCCAGGGGGTCAGAGGACGTCCCTCTTCGGGCACTTTTAATTAATGCCCCACGTTAGTGCTGCGAGCGGGGCTGGGGGGGTAGGAAAGCAGAGGAAAGCAGGGGCGCCGTGTGGTTGGGCCTGGCGCGGGCGGGGGGGGGGGCTGATAGTTGATTTCATAGGCCTGGGTGGGGGCACCTGGGGTGTTCCCCTGGTGTCAGGGCAAGGTGGCGGGGGGACTGTTAGCCAGGTGGGGGGGACAGGGCCTGAGTGTGTCTCGTTTGCTGGTGCTCCCAGTGTGTGTGAGTGTGTGAGTGTGTGTATGAGTGTGAGTGTGTGAGTGTATGTGAGTGTGTGAGTGTGTGTATGTGAGTGTGTGAGTGTGTGTGTGTCTGTGAATGTCTGTGAGTGTGTGAGAGTGTGTGTGTGTGAGTGTGTGTGAGTGTGAGTGTGTGAGAGTGTGAGTGTGTGTGTGTATGTGAGAGTGTGAGTGTGTATGAGTGTGTGAGTGTGAGTGTGTGTGAGTGTGTGAGTGTGAGTGTGTGTGAGCGTGTAAGTGTGTGAGTGTGTGTGTTTGAGTGTATGTGTGTGAGTGTGTGTGTTTGAGTGTGAGTGTGTGTTAGTGTGTGTGTGAGTGAGTGTGAGAGTGTGTGTTTGAGTGTGAGTATGTGTGTGTGTGACTGTGTGTGTGTGTGAGTGTGGGGGGTGGTTCTCAGGATAAGGGTCGCCCCAGAGGGCCCCTCTCCCCACCCCTGCTGGTGAACAGGCCTCCTGGGATTCCTAAGGAGGAAAGCGCGGCTGGGGTCACACCGTTTCAGATCCCCTCCCTTATTTTCTGTGATCTCATTTTTCCATGAAATCCTGTTGGAAAAGGGTTTTTTTTAATTTTTTTTATTGAGGGGAGTGTTTTATTTTCCATTTGGACACGGTGAGACGGAGACGCGGGGCCAAGGCCTGGCGTGAGGGTGGGGCACCTGGACCAGGGCACCGTGTGTGTGTGTGTGTGTGTGTGTGTGTGTGTGTGTGTCCCCTGGGGATCTCCAGCTCTGCGAGGCCGAGGGACAGACAGTGACACCAGCGGGCCAAGAGGCGGTTTCGCTGGAGAAAGCCCAGAGGTTTGGCTGCCCCTGGGGGCTGGAGAGACCCCGAGGGTCTCAGGCCGGCCCGCCTGCCCAGGGGTCGGGGGAGATTTGCCTGCGCGTGGGCCGGGGGGGGGGCAGTGCCCGCGGCAGCAGTGCTGGGTGGCTCTTCCCGGGCGGCTCGTGGTCAGGCCTCTGGGAAACCAAGCCCCGGGCTGGAGCGTCTCCCTGGGGCAGAGACCCGGGGACTCGCTTCTCTGCCCAGCAGGGCCCGGGGCCCGGCCGAGACGGGCTTGGCGGTCGGCGGGCTTTAGGGCCGGGGCCGGGGGCAGTCAGGCTCTGTCTGGGCCGGGAGCCGCCGGCCCGTCAAAGTTTGCCCGTGGCAGCTTTGGTGGCGCTTGGCAGAGCTGGTGCATCCTGCAGCGGCTGGAAGACTGTCCCAGGGGGTGCAGCTCTGAAACCAGTGCTCTCTGCTGAGGGTGTGGCTCTGAAACCAGTGCTCTCTGCCGAGGGTGTGGCTCTGAAACCAGTGCTCTCTGCCGAGGGTGTGGCTCTGAAACCAGTGCTCTCTGCCGAGGGTGTGGCTCTGAAACCAGTGCTCTCTGCCGAGGGTGTGGCTCTGAAACCAGTGCTCTCTGCCGAGGGTGTGGCTCTGAAACCAGTGCTCTCTGCTGAGGGTGTGGCTCTGAAGCCAGTGCTCTCTGCTGAGGGTGTGGCTCTGAAACCAGTACTCTCTGCTGCAGGAGAAGTTTCTCGGGCACCTGAGGGTCAGAGGCGCATGGTGCTGGGCCAGCTGTCGTGACAGAGAGCCAGCACGCACCTTGTGAGACCCCGTCTTTCCTGGGGAGCGGGTGGTCCTTTTCCACACCCCCCATGGGGAGGCCACGCCCAGCATGTGCCACGCAGAAGGGGACAGAGCTACCATTGGCTGTGCCCCCTGGGGCCCCTGCAAGGCGCCTGAGCTCACCTGGGGCTCCCGGAGTGGGGGGCAGGAGGGCCATGCTTGGTTCTGGGGGGTCTGTGTGCAACAGGGACCCCGGCAAAGGCCGCCCGAGCAGCGGCTCAGGAAGGATGAGCACGAAGCACGGAGGCACCAGAGGGTGTGTGTGGGGATGTGGGGTGTATTGGTTACGTGTGCCTGTGTGTGCACAGGCGTGTAAATGTGTGTGGGTGTGATGTGTATACATGCAGGTGTGCACGTATGTAGAGGTGTGGGTGTGTGTACATGGATGCATGTGTGTATCGGTGTCTGTATGTGAGTATATATGTGTGTTTAAGTGTGTATATGTGTGTGTGTCTGGGGTGTATGTGTGCAGGTGCATATTTGTGTGTATGTCAGTATATGTCAGTGTATGTGCATAAGTATATCTGTGATCATGTGTATATGCGTGTAGGTATTTTAGTATATGCCTGTGTGCATATGTATATATGTGTCTGTGTGGCTCTGTGCTCAGGGATCAACTCCTGGCGGGACTCAGGGGACCCTCCGGGGGTGCCGGCGATCGAACCCAGGGTGACTGTGTGCGTGGCAAGCGCCCTCCCCGCATCCCGTCTCTCCGGCCCCACTTGTTTGCGTTGGGAGGAATTTTCTAGAATCTTCTAGCGCAGTTCAGTCAAGGCGAACGCGGCCGAGTCTTGGCCGTGTCCTGGAGAAGCCCGTGTCGGGTTCGGTCTTGCTCTGGGACAGATCTCATGGCCGTGGCAACCGTGGCTGGGACCCGCGCCCCCGTGTGGGGAGGGGGTCTTGGGGCGCCTGGAGAGCTCTGGCCTGGGAAGGGGGGCGCTGTCCCCAGGGGCTCCAGGCCCCGAGGGAGCCAGGCCGGAAGCCAGGGAGCTGCTGGGGGCTTCCCTTGAGGGAGCGGGCACCACCCAACCCCTCCTTCCTCTCCCAGTGAAAGTCACCCGTCCCTGGGTTTCCTGCCGCAATCTGATGGTGTTGGCTTCCCCGTCCCTTTCTTCTCTGTTTTCACTTGCCAAGGGGTCCGGAGGGATTTCTTTGAGCCTAATGATGGGGAAGCTCAGAAGGGGGCTATTACCTTTCAGCACCTTTTGAAATCCTACCCTGCCCGGTGTCTGCCTGCCGGGTGAAGGGAGGTCGGCGTGAAGAAGACCGGCTTGAGCAGACGGGCCTTTGAGCTGTCCTCGCTCTCCCCCGCTCCCGCCCCCCAGTGCTCTCCGGAGTCCATCCGAAGAGCAGAGCTGCTGCTCCCTGCCCGCCCCACTTTATTTAAACTCCGTGTTTTAGATGTTGTTCATGGCGATTTGCTACCGGCATTCACTATTCCACCCCCAGCCTCACCACCGCCCGCACCTTCCCCCGCACACACCGTCGCGCCAACCACCCCTCCACCCTGGCCCCGTCGCAGGCCCCCAGTAATTTTATTTTATATCGCTTGTTACCAGTAAGTGGCTAACAGGATGGTCCAAAAATGTAGCACTGTAGCACTGTCGTAGCACGCTGTTCTGTTGTTCATCGATTTGCTCGAGTGGGCACCAGCAACGTCTCCATGGTGAGACTTGTTGTGACTGTTTCTGGCATATCAAATACACCACGGGGAGCTTGCCAGGCTCTGCCATGTGGGCAGGATACTCTCGGTAGCTTGCCGGGCTCTCCAAGGGGGGCGGAGGAGTCAAACCAGGGTCGTCCACATGAAAGGCAAATGCCCTACCCGCTGTGCTATCCGCTGCTGGAACCTCCAAACAAGGCCCAAAAATGTCACTGTCACTGTCATCCCATTGTTCACCGATTTGCTCGAGCGGGCACCAGTAACGTCTCCACTGTGATTTGCTGTTACTGTTTTTGGCGTATCGAATACGTCACGGGGAGCTTGCCAGGCTCTGCTGTGCGGGCTAGCAAAGAAAATTTATGAAAATTCAATGGCCACTCAACACCTTTATTGCAAACCACAACACCTAATCAGAGAGAGAGATCAAAAGGGAATACCCTGCCATAGTGGCAGTGTGGGGTGGGGGGAGACGGGACTGGGGAGGGCGGGAGAGATGCTGGGTTTACTGGTGGTGGAGAATGGGCACTGGTGAAGGGATGGGTTCTCGAACTTTGTATGGGGGAAACATGAGCACAAAAATGTATAAATCTGTAACTGTACCTTCACGGTGATTCACTAATTAAAAAAATAAGTTATTAAAAAAAAAAGAAAATTTGTGAAAATGGTTGTATCTTCCCTGGGGGACACTAAGTCCTTATCCGAGGGTTTACTCCGATGCTTTGCAGGGTGGTTGGGACGGCCTGTTACTGCGTCACATTCCGGCCAACCTGCCGTGCTCCTGCTGGGACTCAGTGTTGGGGGTTTGGAGGTGTGGGAGGGAGCTATGAGAGATGTCGAGTTTGCAGCTCTGTGCTCCGCAAAATCCAGGACTCTTTTTTTTTAAATTAAATTTTTTTCTTTATTTTTCCTTTTTACAAAGCTGTTCATGATTGGATTTCAGTCGCACAGTGTTCCAACACCCATCCCTCCGCCAGTGTACATTTCCCAGCACCAGTGTCCCCAGGTTCCCCCCCATCACCCCCGCCCCCCACCCCTGCCTGCCTCTGTGGCAGGGGCTTTTCTTCTCTCTCTCTCTCTCTCTCTCTCTCTCTGTCTCTCTCTGTCTGTCTGTCTCTCTGTCTCTGTCTCTCTCTCTTTCTCCTTTTAAATCCAGATTTTTTTTTTTTTTTTGCTTTTGGGTCACACCCGGTGATGCACAGGGGTTACTCCTGGCTCTGCACTCAGGCATTACCCCTGGTGGTGCTCAGGGGACCCTATGGGATGCTGGGATTCGAACTCAGGTCGGCCGCATGCAAGGCAAATGCCCTCCCCGCTGTGCTATTGCTCCAGCCCCTTAAATCCAGAATTCTTAAGTGGGCAGTCTGGTTGGAGTTAAATGTTGGTTTTTTTTTTTTTTTCCCCTTTTTGGGTCATACCCGGCGATGCTCAGGGGTTCCTCCCTGCTCTGCACTCAGGAATCACTCCTGGTGGTGCTCGGGGACCATCTGGGATGCCGGGGATCAAACCTGGGTAGGTCAGAAACAAGGCAAATACCTTGCCCCCATACTATTGCTTCAGTCCCTGGAATTTATTTATTTATTTTTTTAGCTAGTGGGCGACTTTGGGGTATGGCAGTGGCTGCCGGGGCCTTGTTTGGGCGGGGGCTGGCCTGCCCCCCCACTCCGAGAGCACCCAGCAAATCTCAGCCGGCAGTGGGTGTCCCGAGACATTTTTGCGGCTAGGTGATCTCTTTTGAGATGGGTTAAGGTTCTCCGGAGCGTGGCCGGTAGGTGAGTTTCCATGGTGGTGGGGTGGGTCGTGGCGTGGCTGCCGGGGTTTCTGGAGCAGGGGTGGCCCGGCCCCTGTCCCGACAATGCGGAAACCTGGGACTTTCAGAACTGATGTTTCTCGATGCGTGAGAGCAGCCGGGCACAGGCGTGGGAGGCGTTTCTCGCCTTCTCGCAGTGCGCCCCGACAGACAGAGGCCTTCTGCAGGGTGGAGTCGTCAGCAGTGGGAGTAGGGGCCAGAGAGGTAGAACCGGGTAGGATCCCAGCACCGCCTCCCCCCCAGCCCGCCCAGCCCGGCCCAGCCCGGCCCAGCCCGGCCCAGCACCACAGGGAGTGATCCCCGAGCACAAAGCCAGAGAAAGTCCTGAGCACCGCCGGGTGTGGCCCCAAACCTTACAAACAGAAATTCAGCAGCCGTGTTGCAGAGCCCCGGGTGACGTGGTCGGCCGTAAAACACGGCGGCCAGCCCGCCCGCGGCACTCGGTAATTGGTGGGAACCATCCCCGGGCGCGACTCGGTTTCATTAGCTCACCCCCAGCGCCTTGCCCGCCTCACGTCTGCGTGTGGCGGCCTCCGAGGGCCCCGGGGCCACGCCGGCGGTGGCGGGGGGGGGGGGGGGGGCGGCACTGCTTTCTCTCCGGGCCACGCTCCTGGGCCTGCCCTGACGCTCTGTTCTCCTTCCAGGTGACGGCGGGGGCCCGGCCGGGCTGGCGTCCTGCACCAGGGGAAGCGGACGGGGAGCAGGCGACGGCTCCCGGAAGCCCAGGGGGATTGCTCGGACACCCAGGCCACCCGAGCACCCGTCAGCCGGCCTGGGTGAGTCCTGCCGGTCCCCTCGCTCCGCCAGAGCCCCCGGTGGAGGCTGGGTCTCCCGCACGCAGGGGCGCGGCCCGGCTCTCGGCTTCGGGAGTGTGAGGCTGGGGCGGGAGGGGAGGCTCGGGTCCCTCTGCTCACGTGACGGCCGGTGAGCCGGGCGGCGGGTCGCACCCAGGCCCCAGGGCGGCAGGATCCGCAGCCACAGTGCTCGGGCCTCTCAGGGGCCACAGTGCTCGGCACCGGGTGAGCTGCGGCCTGTGTGCCCTGCAGCCAGGGGGCGTGGGGGGCTCCTGCCCACCCCGGGGAGCTCAGGGGGAGCCCCAGGCTTCCTGGTGTGCAGCTGAGTGGAGGGGGCTCCTGGCCGCAAGGCTGGGTGTGTGTGTGTGTGTGTGTGTGTGTGTGTGTGTGTGTGTGTGTAAGGTTGGGGTGTGTGTGTGTGCATCCATGCTCAAAGCTGTAAGGCCAGTGTGCGTGTGTCTGTGTGTGCGCACACGCGCGTGAGTGCATGCGAGCAAAGTCGGGTGTGTGTGTGTGTGTGTACTGGGTGTGTGTGTATATACTGGCTGTGTGTGTATAAGGCTGGGGTGTGTGTGTGTGTGCAAGGTTGTGTGTGTATAAGGCCGGTGTGTGTGAGGTGGGGGTGTGTGTAGGCGCACAAAGCCGGGTGTGTGTCTGTGCAAGGTATGTGGCTGGTGTGTGTGTGTGCACATGCGCAAAGCTGGGGGTGTATGTGTGTGCAAGTCTGTGCAAGTCTGTGTGTGTGCGTGCGTAAGGCTGGTGTGTATGTGTGTGTATACATCCACAAAGCTGTGTGTGTGTGTGTGTGCATGGCTGTGTGTATATAAGGCCATGTGTGTCCACACACAAAGCTGAGTGTGTGTGTGTAAGGCCAGTGTGTGTGTGTGTGTGTGTGTGTGTGTGTGTGTGTGTGTGTGTGTGATGTCTGGGCCTCACCACATACCTCACTCTAAGTTCTGTCCTTTGTTATTGGTGGGCGTTAGCGGGGTGGGGTGGGGGGCGGGCGCCACGGTGCTGGGTGCTAGGCCCACCCCCGGCAGTGCTCTACCTGCCAGGCCCCGTGATGCGTTGTCACAGGGCCCCGCAGTGCCGGGGTCCCTGGGGCTGTTTCTGGGGGGGTCCCTCCTGGCCTCCGTGCGGGCCAGCTCCAGGCCCCTGTCCTCGCTCTGCGATTTATTTTGGTTTGGGTTTGGTGCCAGCTCAGCCGTCACTCTTGGCTCTGTGCTCAGGGGGCCCTGCGGGGTGCCAGGGATCGAGCCGGGATGGGGCACTAGCAAAGCGAGCATCTTCCCTGCTGCCCTGTGACTGTAATCACCGCCCCACACAGACACACACACACACACACACACACACACACAGACACACAGACACACACAGACACACACACACACACAGCCCATCAGCCCCTCCAGCTCCTGGTGCCCTGGGGAAACAATTTCTGGATGGGGGATCTCAGTGCAGCGGTGGGCAGCCCAGGGCCTGACCGCTCCCGGCCGAGCCCCGGACCCTGACCGCTCCCCGCCGTGCCCCCGGCCCTGACCGCTCCCCGTCGTGCCCCGGGCCCAGAGCCATTCTGGAGCTCTGGGGGAACAAACCCTCAGGGGCCACTGGACATTTCCACCTCTGGGCTCTGCTCCGGGGACCGTCCGTGCAGCTAGGCTGGCCAGGCCCCCAGAGGAGGCCAGTCCCTGACCCCTGTTCCGTCCAGGAAGCCCAAGCGGACTCTGCCCGGGAGCCCCTGTGACCCGGGGCCCGGGGCCAGCTGAGAGCTGGGGGCCAGAGAGAGCCCCGGGCGTCCCAGCAGACAAACGGGGTCACCCTCAGGCCCGGGCCCGCAGAGTCGGGTTTCCGGCCCCCCCGGACTCAGCCACAAGCCAGACGGCACTGTGGGTGGCGCTGTGGGCGGCCCCACCTGCCCGCCCTGCGGGGCCCCTGCGGGGACACCCCTGACGCCATCGGTTAGGCGTCTATTGGGAATCCCAGCCGCGAGCGGCTCTCCGGGGAGTGAGCAGCAGCCAGTCCCCACGGGGCTCCGGGCGCGTCCCCAGTGCGTCACCAGGGTTTCTCCCCCTTGGTCTTCTTCCTTATTTAAGATGCTTTTTCAAGGACGGGTGGGCGCACTGGAGAGAGTCCAGGTGCCCCCACCCCGAAGTGATCCCCGAGCGCAGAGCCAGGGGCCAGTCCTGAGCGCCACAGGGGATGAAAGGAATAAAAAAAAAACAGATTTGGGGGCCAGAGCACTAGAACAGGGGCTTGCCTTGCCCACGGCTGATTGGGTTCAGTCCTTGGCACCCCTGGAGGGTCCTCTGAGCACTGCCTGGGGTGATCCATGAGCACAGAGTCAGGAGTGATCTCTCAATACCTCTAGGAGTGAATCCTGAGCACAGAGCCAGGAGTCAGCCCTGAGCACAGAGCCAGGAGTCAGCCCTGAGCACAGAGCCAGGAGTCAGCCCTGGGCACAGAGCCAGGAGTCAGCCCTGGGCACAGAGCCGGGAGTGAGCCCTGACCACAGAGCTGGGACTAATCCCTGAGCACAGAGCCGGGAGTCAGCCCTAAGCACAGGGCCAGGAGTCAGCCCTGAGCACAGAGCCAGGAGTCAGCCCTGAGCACAGAACTGGGAGTCGTCCCTGAGCACAGAGCCGGGAGAGAGCCCTGAGCACAGCTGGGTGAGGCCCATGAGCCAAAAAGGGAAAAATAAGTTTTGGAAGGGAGGCAAGGAAGGACCAGAGGGCCTAAGCTTCCTTTGCTGGGTGTGTGTGTGTGTGTGTATGTGAGAGTGTGTGTGTGTATGTGTATGTATGAGAGTGTGTATGTGTGTATGTGTGTGAGTGTGTATGTGTGAGTGTGTGTGTATATGTGAATGTGTATGTGAGTGTGTCTGTGTATGTGAGTGTGTATGTGAGTGTGTGTATGTGAGTGTGTCTGTGTATGTGAGTGTGTATATGAGTGTGTCTGTGTATGTGAGTGTGTGTGTATGTGTGAGTGTGTATGTGAGTGTGTGTATGTGTGTATGTGTGTGTGTGTGTGAGTGTGTGAGTGACGGCGAGCCCCCGCCCGGCCTCACTCGGGCAGGGAAGGGGTGTGTGTCCTGGCCCCGTTTCCCTCTGCCCATGTCCAGACCCCTCGTGCCCTGAGCGTCCCCGGCTCCCATCTGGCCGCACCAGGGCCCGGGAGACGGGAAGCAGTGGGGCCGGAGCGCCCACCCTCTGGCCGTCCGCGGGGTGGCCAGCCAGTGGGCCGCAGTGGGAGGGCTGCGAGCTGGGCCTGCCCGTGACTCAGTGCTCGCACGCTGCGAGGGAAGTGACTCACGCCCGCCGGCGGGCCGGGCCCTGCCCCCCGCACCTGTCTGGGCCGGTTACTCATTAACCTCGAGCAGCCTGGGAACCGCATGCGGCCGGGCTTGGGGGCAGCTGCGCCAGCCGCCTGCCCCCTCCCCGCCCCGTCCACCCGCAGCTGGCGACGCCAGCGCCCCCCGTGGGTGGGTGGGGGCCCTGCAGGGGACAGAGGAGGAAGAGGAGGAGGAAGCCGAGGTCCAGGGCCCGAGGCGGGGCTGGGCGGGTGGCCCCTGCACCCCTCTCCTCCCTCCTGCCTCAGGCCCAGCCCCTGGCTGCCTGCAGGGGGAGGGGACGCGTCCCCCCCTCCCCCCCCCCCCCCGCCCTCCTTGACCAGGAGACACTCACATCCTGGGCCTGACCCGGCAAGACCCTGGCTCCCTCTCTGCACCTCTGCTCCTTCCTATCTTTTTGGGGGAGGTGGCAGAGTTCCTTAGACTGTGTCCCCTGGGATCTCCGTCCCTCGGCCCCTGATCCCGAGGTTGACCAGATGTCCGCCCTGGACTCTGCTCTCGGTCCCATTTCCCGGGGTCGACCAGATGTCTGCTCTGGACTCGGGCCTCCGCCTCCTGGCTCCCGGGCACCCGGCCTTCACTCCAGGCCTGCCCTCCCCCTCCCCCTCACGCCCTTCCGTCCCCTCCAGCAGGAGCAGGGAGGGGGCAGCCAGGGGGCTAGGGAGAGTGGAGGGTGAGCACGCAGGCCCCCGGGGGCCCCCTAAGAGAGCCAGTCGGGGTGGGAGAGACGGCCCTCTCCCCCGCGGTGGCCCCTCGGTCCTCCCGGGGCCCACTCCTGCGGGGGCAGGGGGCAGTGCGGGCACGGCAGCCGCCTGGGTGGCCCTGGACCAGTCGCCCCGTCTGTGAAGTGGGATCCTGAGCATCTGGCCTGTGACTCGGCTCCCGGGGGGCCGGTGAGGTCACCCGAGCCCGTGATGGGCGTTGGGAGGGGCCCTGGGCCACCCAGCACGGCTGGAGGCTCCTGGGGGGCCCTGGGGTGACAGCACAGCGGGGTCGGGTGGGGCTCACCCCTTCGGCCTCCTGAGCACCCCCCGGGCTGCCCCACCCGGCCGTCAGGCCATGGGGGGCTTTGTCTGGACTCCTGCACCCCAGAGGGCAGCTGCCAGGACCCTCTTTCTCGGCCCCTGTCCTGTGGGGGGAGGGGGCTCCTTTAGGTGCTGGGGGCTTGGGGCCACCTTGAAAAAATCTCACAAAAGGTTCAGTTGCTTTGTAAATCACAATTCTTTTTTTTTTTTTTAATTTTTTTTTAGTTTTTGGGCCGTGCCTGGAAATGCTCAGGGGTTATTCCTGGCTCTGGTGTTCAGGAATTAATCCCGGGGGTACTCGGGGGACCCTGTGGGATGCCAGGACTGGACCTGGGTTGGCTGTGTGCAAGACAAGAGCCCTTTCCTCTGTACTATCACCCCAGCCCCACAGTTCTCTGAATTAAATAAAAACAATTGCACGGTTGCACTGTTGTCCTGTTGTTCATCGATTTGCTCGAGCGGGCACCAGTAACGTCTCCATTGTGAGAACTTGTTGTGACTCTTTCTGGCATATCGAATATGCCATGGGGAGCTTACCAGGCTCTGCTGCGTGGGCAGGATACTCTCGGTAGCTTGCCGGGCTCACCGAGAGGGTCGGAGGAATTGAACCCGGGTCGGCCACGTGTAAGGCAAATGCCTTACCCGCTTATATACATTAAAAAAATGTTCTGAGGGGCATCAGATTTTATAGTAGCGCTGTATGCCAAGGAGGTGTCTGCAGAGGGCCCCCGGTTACCGTATTTCCCCCAGTAGGTGTCCCTGCACCGCATCAGGCCCAGTGTGTCACCGTACAGGCGACTTCTGATGGAGAGCCTCACAGACGCTCACTCCGGCCGTCGAGCCAGAGAACACGGCAGGACATGAGCACTGAGCCAGGCGTGGGATGCGTCTGCTTCCTGGTTGCTGTCCTTGGTGGGGTCTGGGGAGGCTCGGGGAGGAGGAATGCTGAGCTGGGGCTGGGGGGTGCCTCGGGGGCAGGATGTATCCATCCAGCATGGGGGGCCGTCCTGCCTCCCCGGAGTCAGACCCGTTTTGCCCACCCCCTGCCCTCTCCCACCGCCCCCTGCTCCGGGCTCGCCTGCTGCGCTGGTAAACCCCAGATGACTCTTGAGACTTCCCCCCCACCCGGCCCCCTCCAGGTGTAGCTTATTCCTTTCGGGAGTGGGGGGGCCAGGGTGAACCCTTTGTGGTGCCCGGGGAGGGATTCGAACCCGAGTCGAACCTTCCCAACCGGACCATATCTGTGGCCTGAGATCTCGTGGTCTTGGGAGACCCCCATCCGCCTTCTGGTCCTTCCACCAGGCTCTGGCCTCCGGGGTGTGGCGGGAATAAAGGGGCGGGGGTGCACCTCGGAGAAATACTTCACTGGAGATCCAGAAGGGGTCCCGCAGGCTGCCCTCCCCGCCGGGGTGCGGGTGGGGCGGACGGGGCTCCCCTGCCGGAAGCCATGTGGCTCCTGGGGGTCAGGGGCTGGGGGGGCGGATGTTTGCAGAGGTGACCAGTAAAGGGGCTGGTGATGGATCATGAGCAGGAGGGGTGGGGGGAGGCGGGGAGGGGGAGGGGCGTGCTTGCAGACCCAGGGGTGCCCGGCGGTGCCCGGTGTCGCAGGAGGCCGAGAGAGAGCCTGGCGCAGAGTGGCAGGGCACAGAGGGGCCAACCTCGCCAGGCCGGGAGGGAGCCTCCAGGGAGCGGGAATGGAATAGGCGTGTGGAGCCCGAGGTGGGAACGGGCGTGGGGGGCTGAGATGGGGGGGGCACGGGGTGGGAGGGGGTCTGCTGCGGGGGAGGAGGCGGAGGGTGAGCAGAGCACTTGGGCCTCGGGCGGGCGCGGCTGCGTGCCCAGTGCCGCGCTCCACAGACCCGTGAAGGTGCATCTTCAGAGCCCGGTCACGTGGCGTCCTGGCCCCGCCCCCCGCGCCTTCCCCCGCTGCCCCCGGGGTCTTAGAGCTCAAACCATCCTCACGTCCACCCCACCCACCGACGTGGACCCAGACCACGGAGCAGTGGACGCCGTTAGCCGCCTCCAGCCCGCTGGCCGGGAGGGACCGTTCTCAGAACGGGCGCTAACGTGAGCGTTTGGCGATTAATGACCTTTGGGTGAGTTTTGTGGGTTTTTTTTTTTGGGGGGGGGGCTTATACAGAGGAGGCACTAGTGTCCGAGCAGGCTCGGGTGGCCGCGGGAGGGGCCTCTGCCCAGCAGGACCGGGCGATCACGGTCGGGCCTGAGACCGCACAGATGCTTGGGCCTGAGGAACTGGGGGTGGCCAGGCCTGCACTGGTGGTCCCCGGGATCCGTGACGTGTGGGGTCCACACCTGGGCGCCACACGTGCGGAGCAGGCGCCCCCCGAGGGCCGAGAGGCGCCCCCACCGGCCTCCCTCTCGGGACCGTTGTGATGAGTCAGTCCTTCCCAGGAAGACACTGACACTTTTTTTTTGGTTTGTTTGTTTTTTCCGAGTCATACCCGGTGATGCTCAGGGCTTCCTCCTCCCAGTTCTGCGCTCAGGAATTACTCCTGGTGGTGCTCAGGGGATCGAACCCGGGCTGGCTGCATGCAAGGCCAACGCCCTCCCGGCTGTGCTGTCATGGAGGCAGCCCGACTTGAGGCTCGGTCCTGCTGATGTCCCCGCGCCTCCGGCTTGCTCTGGAAGGGGTACCCGAAACACGCCGGTTCCGGAACCTTCTTCCCCACGCCCCCTCGGAGCGAGCATGTGCAACGGAGATTTAGGACTCTGGCTGTTCCGGGGCACAGGAAGGAAGGAAGGAAGGAAGGAAGGAAGGAAGGAAGGAAGGAAGGAAGGAAGGAAGGAAGGAAGGAAGGAAGGAAGGAAGGAAGGAAGGAAGGAAGGAAGGAAGGAAGGAAGGAAGGAAGGGAGGGAGCTGTTTCACGTGCCGTCGTGGGGACGGACGGGCCCTGATCTTCACAGGCGGGGGCAGGGGGCCCTGCCAGGCCTCGGACGCAGGAACTGGTCCCGCCAGCGTCTCCAGGGGCAAAGAACTGCATCTACTTCTTGAGTTTCTGCAGTTGCCTGGAGCTACTTGACGGGCGGCTGGGGTGGGAGGGAGGGGGTCCCTGCCCCGGGTCAGATCCCCCCTGTTTGCCAGGGCTCTGGCGCTGGTT
This sequence comes from Sorex araneus, assembly GCF_027595985.1. NCBI lineage: Eukaryota > Metazoa > Chordata > Mammalia > Eulipotyphla > Soricidae > Sorex > Sorex araneus. Next base: position 233,001,816 of record NC_073304.1, on the reverse strand, counting down.
TGGCCTCCCTCACTCCCCCGAATAATCTGGGATAATCCCCACTCCCCCCCCCCCCGCCACACACACACACACACACACACACACACACACACACCCCTCGAAACCGTCTTCACATCATCCCACCTGCCAAGTCCTTGTCGCCAGCTTGGACGCCCTCGGCAGGCCCCAGATGGGAACGTGACTGTTTTGGGAAAGGGGAGGGCGTTGAGTCATGAAGGAGCCTGCACCCCGTTTCGAGACTTCTCTGCCCGACAGTTCTTCCAGGAAGGGGCATTGCTCATGGCTCACTGCCCAGCATCAGAGGTTGGCAGCGAGTGGTCGGCCCCTTTAAGAGCAGCCCGGGCGTGGGGGGTGGTCGGGGAGCGGGGAGGGGGTGAAACCCCTTTCCTGGGAATCCTTGCATGTTGGCCGCTTCCGGGAGGGAGGAAGACAGCGGAGGCGACCCTGGGCCCTGACTCATTTCCAGGCTCCGTGGACGCCTCCCTGGGCCCTGCCCCTGTGCCAGGACTGCCCCTTTGATTCCGGGCTCACTGTCCGGCCCCCTCTGCCAGCAAGTCCCAGCACGCCCAGGGGCCTGGCAGGGCTGCCACTGCCCAGACGGGGCTCCGGGCCGCTTCTTGGCAGCTGCGCCCGAGATGTTGGTCTCTGCCTCTCTCCTGTTTCCCAGCCCGCCCCAGCCCTGCCAGCCCGGCGGGGAGCCGGTGTCCAGGGCTGGGCGGAGAACAGAGAGAGACGCTTGCAACAGAGGCCGGGCAGGCTCCAGGGGACCTGGGAACGGGCGCTGCCAAGAGTAGTCTGTTTGCTGAGAGAGAGAGAGAGAGAGAGAGAGAGAGAGAGAGAGAGAGAGAGAGAGAGAGAGAGAGAGAGAGAGAGAGAGAGAGAGAGAGAGGAGAGGGAGAGGGAGAGAGAGAGGGAGGGAGGGAGGGAGGGAGAGAGAGAGAGGGGGAGAGGGAAAGTGTTCCTTTCTATAGTTCAGACTGCAGAACTCTGCAGAGCAAGGAAAATGAAGAGAGAAAGAGACCTAGGAAAGGGTGGGAGAGGAAGAGAGAGGGAGATGGAGAGAGAGATAGAGGGAGAGTGAGCGGGGGAGAAGGAGAGACTGAGAGAGAGACCGAGATAGATATAGAGAGACTGAGAGAAAGACCAAGATATGAGAGAGAGAGAGAGAGAGGGAGGAGAGAGAGCAAGAGAGACAGACGGAGGAGAGAGCGAGAGGGAGAGAGAGAGAGAGGGAGAGGGAGGAGAGAGAGAGAGAGGGAGAGAGGGAGAGAGAGAGAGCATGCTCCTTGCTGTAGTTGGAGCTTTGCAAACACGACGTCCCGTTTGGGCCTCTGACCCCATCGATTGACAGTGACCCCGAGCTCTGGGGTCCCAGTTGGAATCCGCCCCCGGGGCAGGCCGGGGTGTCAGCAGAGCGCCCCCCGCAGCCTCCCGGGCAGGTGACCCGGCCGTGGCCGAGGCCCCACCCCTCGCGGGGTCCCCGGCACCCCAGGAGCCGTGTCTGTCTGGGCCCGGGCCGGGGAGGCATATGGCGGCGCGGCCGTCCCAGGCAGGCCCCGGCCAGAGCGCGCCGGGGACGCCCGCCCTGCTGCGCCGCGTGGGTGGCCTGTCCCGTGAACTCGCTCCTGACCTCCCGGGTCCAGCTGCAGCCCGGCGGAAGGCCCGACCCCACGCTGCCTCCCGGCGGGCGCTGAGCTCAGCTCCCCGCGGCCCACGGCCCACGCCCGGGGGCTGTGCCTGCTGGGACGGGCACCCAGGACCCCCCGGGCATCGTCCCCCGAGTCCTCGAGCTGAGTGGAGAGACCCAGGCCCAGGACACGCGTCTGGGCCTGAGAAGCAGATAGATAGAGGCCGTGCGGGAGGCGGGAGCCGTGTGTGTGTGTGTGTGTGTGCGTGCACATGTGAGTGCATATGCGTGTGCATGTGTGTGTGTGTGCACATGGGCATGCATGTGTGTGCACACTTGTGTGTGTGTATGCATGCGTGTGCATGTGTGCATGTGTGTGTATGTGTGTGCATGCTTCTGTCTGCGTATGTGTGCGTGCATTTGTGTGTGTGCATGTGTGTGTATGTGTGTGTGCATGCTTCTGTGTGCATGCTTCTGTCTGCATATGTGCGTGCATGTACATGTGTGTGCATGTGTGCGCACACATATGTGCGCATGCGTATGTGCACATGTGTGCATGTATGCATGTGTATGTGTGTGTGCAGATGTGTGCATGTGCGTGTGTATATGTGTGTATGTGTGCACGTGTGTGCGTGTGGTGTGTGTCTGTATGTATCGGGGCTGCTCAGCTGTAAGCAGGAGGGTGGTCCCCGTGCTTGTGGCTCCCCTGCACCCCCCAAGTTTAGGGGGCTCCTCCCGGGAGCCACCGCAGTCCCCTCCCTGCACACAGCCTGTGTGCGGGGATGTTTGGGACGTCTGAGGGTGCAGAGGGGAGCCGGGGTGGGTTCAGACGTGCCATGAGCCACTCCGGGGACTCGAATGAGAAACTGGGGGCCCGGAGCAGCCGGACACGGGAGGGCGTTTGCCTGGCACGCAGCTGACCCAGGTTCGATCCCCGGCATCCCGTATGGTTCCCGAGTCCTGCCAGCCCTGAGCGCCGCAGGGCGTGGCCCCCAGACGACACCCAAGACCCAAACCCTCTCAGGAACCAGAACCGGCCCAGGAGGAGGCCGCAGAGGGCTGGGGCACGTCTGGCATGTGAGAGGCCCCAGGCCTGACCCCTCGCCCCAGTGTCACCCACCAGAGCATGGACCCTTCACCCGAGCCCCAGGCCCACGTGGCCGTGACGTTTGCTGGGAGTTAGCCCCCTGGGGTGCCCAGCTCCAGCCTGCCAGCCCGGGGCTCATGGCCTGGGCACCCCGAGGAGCAGCAGGGTGGGCAGCGCCCCCTCCTTGGGTTCCCTGGAAAGGTGTCGCGCGTGACTGCTCTCACGTAGTATGAGACCAAGACCCAAGGGCCACGCTTGCAAGCCTGCCTGAGGGCTGGGGGAGAAGGCAGAGGGGACAGGGAAGGGGCCGCTCGGACAGCGATGGTGGGAAGTGTCACTCCGTCACTCGGGATAAGGACGGCGTGCTGAAAGGAGGGGGAGGGACAGATAGGATGGCCGCAAACCATGATAGCCAAAAGGAGAGAGAGAGGGAGAAAGAGAGACAGAGACAGAGACAGAGAGGAAGGGAGGGAAGGAGGGAGAGAGACAGAGAGAGGGAGAGAGACAGAGAGAGAGACAGAGACAGAGAGAGGGAAGGAGGGGGAGAGACAGAGACAGGGAAAGAGACAACAGAGACAGAGAGAGGAAGGGAGGAGAGAGGGAGACGGAGAGAGAAAGATGGAGAGAGAGAGGGAGAGAAACAGAGGGAGGGAGGGAGGGGGAGAGACAGAGACACAGAGAGAGAAAGAGACAGAGACAGAGTCAGAGAGAGAGGAAGGGAGGAGAGAAGGAGAGAGAGAGGGAGGGAGGGAAGGAGAGAGACAGGGAGGGAGGGAGAGAGACAGAAAGAGGGAGAGATACAGAGAGAGACAGAGACAGAGAGAGGGAGGGAGGGAGGGAGAGAGACAGAGACAGGGAAAGAGACAGAGAGAGAAAGAGACAGACAGAGACAGAGAGAGGAAGGGAGGAGAGAGGGAGATGGAGAGAGAAAGATGGAGAGAGAGAGGGAGAGAAACAGAGGGAGGGAGGGAGGGAGAGAGACAGACACAGAGAGAAAGTGACAGATAGAGAGGAAGGGAGGAGAGAAGGAGAGAGAGAGGGAGGGAGGGAGAGAGATAGAGAGAGAGAGGGAGGGAGGGAGGGAGAGAGACAGAGACACAGAGAGAGAAAGAGAGACAGACAGAGACAGAGAGAGAGAGGAAGGGAGGAGAGAGGGAGGGAGGGAGGGAGAGAGGGAGGGAGGGAGAGAGAGAGGGAGGGAGGGAGAGAGACAGAGATACAGAGAGAGACAGACAGAGAGAGAGGAATGGAGGAGAGAGAGAGAGAGGGAGGGAGGGAGGGAGGGAGAGAGAGACAGAGACAGAGGGAGGGAGGGAGAGAGACAGAGACACAGAGAGAGAAAGAGAGACAGACACAGAGAGAGAAAGAGAGACAGACAGAGAGAGAGAGAGGAAGGGAGGAGAGAGAGAGAGAGGAAAAGCCCCTGCCACAAAGGCAGATGGGGGGGTGATGGGAAGGAACCGGGGACACTGGTGCCGGGAATTGTGCTCTGGTGGCGGGACGGGTGTTGGAACCCTAATGGCCGATACCCAGACATGAACAGCTTTGTACCCGGGTATCTCGTGGTGATTCAATAGAAAAATCAAATTAAATTGAATTAACAAAAAAAAAAGGCATCAGCAGAGGGGTGGGGACAGTGCCCCCCGCCCCCCCTCCATCCCTCTCAAAGGTGCCGCACGTGCTGTGCACGGGGACTCCGCCATGCACACCCCTGGCCGTGGCCCCCGGCTCTGGCCGCCGGTGGCGGGTGGGGGAGGGGCGCTGGCCGGGTGCCCGCACACACCTGGCCGCGGGCGGGGCCGGCCGGCCGGCCGGATCCCATGGCTAATCAGGGGCCGCTCCCGGATCTGGACCTTGATCTGCCTCCTGCAGGAAGCCGGGGGCCTCGGGTGACATGTGCCCTGGGCTCATGGGCCCTTCCGGCCAGGAGCACTGACCACGGCGGGACCCTGGTCCCTGACCGCTCCTCTCATTGGTTTGTTCACAAGCTCCTCTGCTCACTCATTCATTCATTCACGCATCCGGGACTCATGCTTGTCTTCCTTTGTTCACCTGCGCCTCTGCTCATTCATTCATTCACTCACTCATCGGGGACTCATTCATTCCTTCATTTGTTTATTCATCCACGGGCTCACTCCTTCGTTCCTCTCTGGTCACACGTTCCTCTGTTTGTGAGTCATTGACTCCCCCAGCCGTGGACTCGTTCATTCCCTTGCTCATTCACGTAACTCCTCCATCTGTTCACTCCTTTCTTATTCATTCACTTGTTCCTTTGTCCCTTGGCGCATGTACAGCCGGACGCTCATCTCTTCGTCCACGGCTTCATCCTTGTACTCATTCATTGCTTCATCTGTTCATCTCGTGCATTCACTCATTCCCCTGTGCACTCGCCCATTCATCCACTCACTCGCTTACTCATTCATTCATTCATTCATTCATTCATTCATTCACTCATTTACCCAGCCGGGCTGCCGGCCAGTCGCCCCACAAAGGCGAGAGAGCTGCAGTAGCGAGCCCAGGGCAGAGCTTTCCAGAACCTTCAGGAAGCCATCCAGCCTGCTGCTGCCGTGCCCACACCCTCTCCCCACGGAGCTCCATCTTTCCGGCCCCCCCAAGCAGACCCGAGTGCGACAGAGAGCACGCCGCAGCCCTCAGCCCCCTGCACTGCCCCCCCAGATCCGGCGAGGCCCTAATTCGCCCTCCCCACCGGCCTCCTTCCCGGAGTGGGGGGACGGGCCCGTGCCCGGAGGCCAGGCAGTAGCCCTCTGCCCCAGTGAGCCCTGGAGTGGCCCCGAGGGCAGGACACTTCCTGTCCCCGAGCCCCGCTGGCCGCGGGCCAGGGGCCCTTGGAAGGACGGGGCCCTTGGAAGGCCTGGGCGGGGTCCCCGCTATCGGGGGTGCCCATCTCCCGCGGCAGCCCGAGGGCTGGCAGGTGCGCAGGGCCTTTGAAGTGGGGGCCTCGCGAGGAGGTGCTCAAAGCACCCCGCCCCGCCGGCGATAGCAGGGGCCGCGTTCACAGGCCGGCCGCCTCCTGATAACACCCCTTTACTGCGCCCGCCCGCGCCGCAGTGGGCACGCAGCGGCGAGCTTCAAAGTGGGCCCTGTGCAAAGACGCCCCGGCCCCTCGCGGCTGTGAGCAGGGGGCCCCCCGGCGGCTCGCCCCTTCCTGGGGCCCCGGGAGGGGAGGGACTGGCCACGGACAGACACTCCATCCTCTGTCGAGGGGACGCAGGCAGCTGCGGGCGCTGCCGTCCACCCTCCTGGCCAGCACCCCCTCCCCACCCTCCTCTGCCTCTGTGGGTGCGGCTTTGTCGTCGAGTGGCAGCGGGGACGGAGAAGGGGTCACTCAGTCAGTGAGGGTTGGAGGGACGGCTCGGGATGGGAGAGGCGTGCGGAGAGCAGACACAGGACCGAACCTCTCTGTATCTGTGTTGAAAACCATCATGCCCCGAAGCAGAGCAAGAGGATGGGGGAATTGTCTGCCAGGGAGGCAGAGGAGAGGGTGGGAGAGGGAGTGGGGGGTGGACTGGGGACACTGGGGGTGGGGAATGTGCACGGGGGAGGGATGGGTGTTCGACCACTGTAAGACTGAAACTCAGACTGAAAGCGCGTAACTGCCGCTCAAGGTGATTCAATTAAAAAAAAAAAATGTGGGGCTGGAGCAATAGCACAGCGGGGAGGGCGCTTGCCTTGCACTCGGCCGACCTGGGTTCGATTCCCAGCATCCCATAGGGTCCCCTGAGCATTGCCAGGGGTAATTCCTGAGTGCAGAGCCAGGAGTGACCCCTGCGCATTGCCAGGTGTGACCCAAAAAAAGCAAAACAAAACAAAACAAAAAATAAAAAAAATGTGGGTGTGGGGAGTCACAAGATAGAGGCTCGGGCAAGACAACCCCAGGAGTTCCCCTTAGGGGTCACAGTCCCCCCCAACACACACACACACACACACACACACACACACACACACACACACACTTCTCAGGCGCACTCATTCACGTGTCGTGGGACCAGCTCGAGAGACGGATGTCCTGTGGCCCTGCTCGGCATGGGGGAGTCAGGGAGAAGGGGCTGCAGGGGCGGGGGGTGCAGGGCGGACTCGCGGAGGACGACCCTGAGGATGGGGCACCCGTTCTGCCTCCCCCCACCCCGTCCCCCCACAGCGCCACCCCCCCTGACCCGGGGGCGGGGGTGGAGCCCACATTCCATCCGGCCGTCAGGATGCGGCTGAGTTCCCGGGGGCCCCGGGAGACGGCCGCCAGCAGGGCCGCCACCGCACACGCCGAGCATCTGGAAGCTCTCTGGGTCGGAACCCGCTCGCGAGAGGCAGGGCCTTTGCACGCGAGGCTCTGGCTGCAGGGCGCCTCAGGCCTGGGGCCGCCGTGGGCAGTGGCCTACGCCAGTCTCGTCGTCCTCTGCTGTCCCGATAACCGTGGTGTCGGTGGGGGGGGGCATGCCAGAAGGTCCTGGGAGCAGAAGAGGGTCCCAGAGTGCCAGTCTCTGGTACCATGGGGGGGCATGGTTCCTGGGGAGGGGGGGTCGGAAGTCACCTCTGTGTTAAGTAAGCACAGGGAATGATTTCTATTTTTTTTGGGGGGGGGTCACCCCAGTGATGCTCAGGGGTTACTCCTGGCAGTGCTCAGGGGACCCTATGGGATGCTGGGAATCGAACCCGGGTTGGCTGCGTGCAAGGCAAACGCCCTCCCCGCTGTGCTGTCGCTCCAGCCCCTGAGCTCCAAGCCTCCAGCCTAGTCCCGCCGTGGAAGACGCTGATTGGACCCAGCTGGGGCGAGGCCGAGGCCTGGGGGCTCTGAACCGGTGCCCCAGGGGCACCTGAGTCCAGCCAAGCTCAAGAAGGGAGACATGAAGAGCTAGTGCAGGGGGTTAGGGTGCCGGGGCCCCCCATCTCAGCCCCCAGCCCCTGAGCTCCACCTCGAGTGACCGCTGAGCACAGAGCCAGGAGTAGCCCCTGAGAAGCAGTGAGTCACGGGCAATTGTCTCCCCCGCCAGAAAGCCAGAGAGGGCTGGAGAGATCTCACCCCGAGGGTGGGCTCAGTCCCCGGCATCCCCTGCTGTCCCCAGAGCCAGGAGTGACCAACCCACGGACAAACTCCCGAGGGCAGACTCTGCCATGGGCAGTCGCCATAACGCCCAAATCACAGTCTTCGGTTTAGTGACAGCGTGCAGGAGACTCCCAAACAGTGCTCAGTGGGCTCTGGGACACTCCTGGTGATTCTCGGTCACCCTGACTGACAGCTTGGCGCTGCGTGGGCACGGTGGCACCCAGTATTGTCCAGGCCACCGAAGCCGTGCTCAGGGAGGCCTCCGGGATTGAACCCAGTGGTGCTCGGGGTGGGGACCGTGTGGTGCCCGGGACTGAACAGGAGCCAATGCATGCGCTCTGTCCTCTGTCCTAACTGACCCCCGGAGACAGCTTGTGATGGGCACAGCTCGGGGGGCTCCCAGCCGAGACCAGGGGTGGTGCGAGTTCCATCCTGAGGCAGAGGCGTCTGCCCCCAGGGGCCCCCTGAAGAACGATCCAGTCCCCAAGGTCATCAGCTGCTGGGGTGACCCAGGGACTTGTCACACTCGAGTGTGTCCAGTTCTCCTGGCCAGGCCCCGCACCCAGAGCCGGAGATCCCCGAAACAGGGGCCCTGGGCATTGGGCAGTGAAGGGGGACAGCCTCCCCTCTCGCTGCCGGACCCCCTTCAAGACCATCAGCCCTGCCCACTGTCCTCTTAGCACAGTGGGGCTGCTGGGGCACCGGCCGTCATGTCTACGTTGAAAGCAGATGGGGAATACAGCCCCTGTCTCTATTTTTTGGCTTCTGTTTTGAGGTGGGGGTCACACTCGTCAATGTTCAGGGGTGACTCCTGGCTCTGCACTCCGGGATGATTACACCTGGCGGTGCTGGGGGTCCCTATGGGATGCCGGGGATCGAACCCAGGGCAGCCGCGTGCAAGGCAGACACCCTCCCCACTGTACTGTCGTCCCAGCCCAAACCAGCCCGTCTCTTGGCAGGACCCGGGGATTGCCCCTGGGGTCCTGGCTCCCCGAGGACCCTCGCCAGACCCCCCCGCCCCCCGCCACTCAGGGGTGATGTTCTCAGGGTTCGAGCCTTCGGGTGTGGGTCTCGGGGAGCCATGGAGGCTTGACAGCAAGTCCCCCGCCCGGGGCTGGCTGGCCTTCCCGCCTCCCCGGCCACTGCTGAGTGGCAGACAGCAGGAGACAGTCCTGTCACTCCCCCCGCAGAGATTTCTAAAGGGTCAGGGTGGGCGGGTCTGGGAGCACTGGGCGGGTGGGCGGGACGGGTGTGTTAGGGAAGGGCCCTGGTGAGGTGGAACGGCTGGCGATGGAGAGGCAGCCGCTTGTCACTTGCCCTGTCCCCTCCCCGCCCCCCCTCCCCCTGACCGGGCCGGGCTCCTCCCATCCTGCCCCCCCTCCCAGAGCCCTTTGCCTCCTCTGCCCTGAAAGGGGACCCCTGAGGCGCAGGCCAGCACGGGCCCCCCTGGGGTTCCTTGTCCCTCCCTGGGTTGGTTCCTTGGTCACACGCCCCCCCCCCCATCTCCCACCCGCCTTGGCTGGGCCCGGCGGGCCCGGGGTGCTGTATGCCCTGCTTTGGGTTTTATTTGGCGGGTGCCCCCCTCCCTCGCCCCGGAGCGGCTGTTTGGTGCCAAGCCATGCGGTTGCCAGGCAACCAGGAGGAAGCCCATCAGCCACTGGGCTACTGCCAGTTCCTCTGCTGTGTGCCGGGAGGCCCCCCGGGAAGGTGGGGGGGCGGCCCCCCCATGATGCCGAGACAGACAGCGGCTCAGCGGGCGCCTCTGCCCAGACGGGGGGTGAGGGGGGCGCGGGGGAAGGCGGCCAGAGAAAGGCTGGAACATTGGGGGGCGGTTTCCTTCGTTTGGAGGGCAGGGCCTGGCCCAGCTGGGGAGGGTTCGGGGCCTGGGGTGTCCGCAACCGAGGTCTCCCCCTTTCCCACGGTCTCCTGGGCCCCGCCCCCCTCTCTGCTGGTGTTCGGAGTGGTGGTGGGGGGCTTTTCCCTGCCTCTGAGCCCGTGTCTCCCCTGGGAATACCGTGCACCAGGCCCATCTGGTGGAGAAAGACGGGGCCTGTTGGTTTCTAGAAGCTTCTGGAATCCTTGGGATGTAGGACCTCGTGGGCCAGGGTCTGCCTCATGGAGTGTGGGGTGGGGCTGGGAAGGCCAGCCCGGGGAGGCAGCGGCCCGCAGGCCTCGTGGTGGCCACTGGGGCGGCCAGTGGGGACACACCCGGGATTGGCAGCGCCCAGTCTCCTGATTCTGTGAAGGGGCCTCAGGCTCGCTAGATGGGGCCCCTCAGTGCTGACCTGGTCACCCCTGGGCTCATGTCCCCTCAGCACATTCTCCTCAGCCCATGTCCCCTCAGCCCATGTCCCCTCAGTCCATGTCCCCTCAGCTCATGTCCCCTCAGTCCATGTCCCCTCAACCCGTGTCCTCTCAACTCGTGCCCCCTCAGCTCATGTCCCCTCAGCCTGTGTCCCCTCAACTCGTGTCCCCTCAGCCCATGTCCCCTCAGCCCATGTCCCCTCAGCTCATATCCCCTCAGCCCGTGTCCCCTCAGTTCATGTCCCCTCAGCTCATGTCCCCTCAGCCCATGTCCCCTCAGCTTATGTGTTCTCAGCTCATATTTCCCCCCATCTCATGTCCCCCCAGTTCATGTCCCCTCAACCCGATGGCCACTTAGCTCATGCCTCCTCAGCTCCTTGTCCCTCAACTCATGTTCCCTCAGCTCAGGTCCCCTCAGCCCATGTCCCCTCAGTTCATGTCCCTCTATCTCATCATCATCATCGTCGTCGTCGTTGTCGTCATCATCATCATCATCATCATCATCATCATCATCATCATCCCGATCCCATTGATCGTTGATTTTCTCGAGCGGTCTCAGTAACGTCTCCATTCGTCCTAGTGAGATTTTAGAAGCCTCTCCTTACTCATCCTTGCCAACGATGCTGCATTGGAGGCTCTTTCAGGGTCAGGGGAATGAGACCCAGCTTGTTACATGGTGTATATGAATACACCATGGGGAGTTTTCGAGGCTCTCCCATGTGGGCAGGAAGCTCCTCGTAGTTTGCCGGGTTCTCCCAGAGGAGAAGTAGGCTATAAGATCTCCTATTCCCCCGATTCCTGTCCCTCAGCTCCTGTCCCCTTAGCTTTTGACCCTTTATCTCATCCTGTGGTGCCAAACATGCCCCAGTGACCTGCTTGTCGTTGCCGTGCCTCTGCCGCACGCCTCAGACTGGACAGCTACTTGCTGGCAAAGGAGAATGTTCCAGTACTCCGGGCCGGCGAGCACCAGCTCCTTGAAACCTCAGCTCTGGGGGTCGTGGTGAGAAGCTGTGGGGTGATGAACCGGGGTAGGGAGGGTCCCTGGAGACGTGTGCGGGGCCGTCAGAGGAGCTCTGGAACCCATTCTGGGAATCCGGGTGTGCTTCCGGGTCTCTGGAAGATTCCCCGGGGGCCGCCCCTGGGGAGGGCCAAGCAGGGGGGTCTCACTCTCGCCCTTGTTCTGTGCTGCAGGCTGGACCGCAGGAGCGACTCCCGGCTGCCTCTCTGCCCCATGCTACCCCCCGGGAAGCCCCCGGTGCCAGCGGTCCTGGGGCGAGAGGACCCTTCTCTTCAGAGGCAAGTGTGTTCTGGAGCGGATGGAGGACGCCCGTGCTGCAGCATATAGAACATTCTGGAAGGACCTCGGATACAGGAACAGTGGGAAACAGCACGCCTCCCGGCCCTGGTCCTTCCTCCTGGGGAGACTCCCCTCTGGCACTGCCCACCCCCTGCATCTCCCGGGGCTGCCGTTTCTCGGCCCGCCTCCGTGAGCCTTTGGGCTGAGCGCCTCATTCCTCCTCCCGGCTCCAAGATGTCCCGGTCACGTGCAGAGGGAATCGTTGGCTGCACACGGACCACACGGGATGGGAAGTTTGGGTTCTGGCACCTTCTAAAGAGGCCAGAGCTTGGGTGCTGCTTGCAGAGTACCCACTCTGCATGGGAGGGGCCCTGCCCCATCCATCTGGCACCAGCCAACCCCCCACCCCCCCGCCACTGGCTCCAGAGCGAGCGATGCGTGTCCATCCCTCAAGGTGGAGGCGGCCGTCCGCCAGCCTTCAGGGTCAGCCGGTCCACAGCTGGGCGTCCGGAAGAGCAGAAGACCAAGGTCCTGGCTGGGACCAGCCTCGCAGCATTGCCCGGACACGGAGGCACGGGCGGCCGTGAAGCCCTTTTCTCTCGCGCAGCTCTGGAGACCCGGTCCAGCACTCCGGGCTTCCGGACCAGACGGTCCAGTGTCACAGCTGATGTTTCTCGACGACGCTCCACTAATGCTCCCGCGGGTCCCTTTTTGCTTTGCTCAGTGGTCGCCCTGTGCATGGCAGAAAAACCAGGAGGGCTCCTCAACTCCCGTCCTGCGCCGGCCGTCGCCCAAACGCAGGTGCCAGTGCTCCCGTGCGTCCCCGGACCCCAGCAAGTGGATGTTCCCCTTTGTAGAACGAATTGAAGGTCGCCACGTGGGGGCCAGAGTCACGCATGACAGCAGGAGGGCGCTTGCCTCGTATAGAGCAGACCTGGGCTCAACCCCTGACTCCATGGAGAATCCTGCAGGCCCGCCAGGAGTGATCCCTGAGCACAACTGGGTGTGACCCAGAAACAAACTGTATCACTGTCATCTCGTTGTTCATCGATTTGCTCGAGCGGGCACCAGTAACGTCTCCATTGTGAGACTTGTTGTGACTGTTTTTGGCAAAACGAATATACCACAGGTAGCTTGCCAGGCTCTGCTGTGCGGGCGGGATCCTCTCGGTAGCTTGCCGGGCTCTCCGAGAGGGGCGGAGGAATCGAACCCAGGTTGGCTACGTGCAAGGCAAACGCCCTACCCGCTGCGTTATCGCGCCAGTCCAGAAACTTAATAATAAAGCTAGACATGTTTCACTGCTCATGTTGTAGATCATGTATTTCTGTGGCCCGTGGTCACTTTGGCGTCTTCAGAACGGGGCCTCGGTACCCTTGTTGGCATCTGAGTTGCACCCGAGCATCAGCAAGGAGCCCCTGAGAGTTTGGGGCTGGGGGGCTGCGAGATGCGTCTGGGCTTTCTCCTGCCTTCCTGGACATGCAGGCGGACTTGGGGTGCGACTTTGATTCCTTCCACTCAAGGAAACAACTCTCAGGGGATCCCAGCCCTAACCCCAACCCTACCCATGCCCCTAACTTCCTTTGCCTCCCCTGACACCCGTTTAGTCCCAGTTGCCGCGGAAGAAAGGCAGACAGGAAACCGAGTCGGGGCTGCCCCGGGAGGCAGAAACCTCCAGGCCCTGATAGTTCCCATCTCTGTTGACATCTCAGGTCAGCCAAGAACAAGAGCAGAAACACCTCATTGCATCCAGGGTTCTAGAATCGTCTGCTGGTGAACTGAGGTTGACCAGTTGACCAGTTTCCACAGGCCGAGGATTGTCTGTGCGAAGCAACTTGGGAGGGTTCAGGGCCTGCGGGGTGGCCAGACAGACCCTACTGGCCCACACTCTCGGCTGGTGATAACCCCAGGTCTGACCGTGCACTCGCCACCAGGCAGTTGGCGCTTGAATGCCAGTGGATCGGACCTCAGAGCAGCGGTTTCCAGGATGGCAGGGATGCGCGGCGTTGACTGAGAGCGGAGCTGAGACTCTGTCCGGGAGAGTCCAGAAACTCCAGCCCGGCATCCCCTCCCGCAGCCCGGCTTAGTAAGTGGGTGACTGGGGCCTTGACTGGGGCAGGCCACGGAGTCCACTCAGATACAGTGTAATACTGTAGAGAGACAGTGTAATACTGTAGAGTGACAGTGTAACAGTGTGGAGAGACAGTGTAACAGTGTGGAGAGACAGTGTAACAGTGTGGAGAGACAGTGTAACTGTGGAGAGACAGTGTAACAGTGTGGAGAGACAGTGTAACAGTGTGGAGAGACAGTGTAACTGTGGAGAGACAGTGTAACAGTGTGGAGAGACAGTGTAACAGTGTGGAGAGACTGTAACAGTGTGGAGAGACTGTAACTGTGGAGAGACAGTGTAACAGTGTGGAGAGACAGTGTAACAGTGTGGAGAGACAGTGTAACTGTGTGGAGAGACTGTAACAGTGTGGAGAGACTGTAACTGTGGAGAGACAGTGTAACAGTGTGGAGAGACAGTGTAACAGTGTGGAGAGACAGTGTAACTGTGGAGAGACAGTGTAACAGTGTGGAGAGACAGTGTAACAGTGGAGAGACAGTATAACAGTGTGGAGAGACTGTAACAGTGTGGAGAGACAGTGTAACAGTGTGGAGAGACAGTGTAACTGTGGAGAGACAGTGTAACAGTGGAGAGACAGTGTAACAGTGTGGAGAGACTGTAACAGTGTGGAGAGACAGTGTAACTGTGGAGAGACAGTGTAACAGTGTGGAGAGACAGTGTAACAGTGTGGAGAGACTGTAACAGTGTGGAGAGACAGTGTAACTGTGGAGAGACAGTGTAACAGTGTGGAGAGACAGTGTAACAGTGTGGAGAGACAGTGTAACAGTGTGGAGAGACTGTAACTGTGGAGAGACAGTGTAACAGTGTGGAGAGACAGTGTAACTGTGGAGAGACAGTGTAACAGTGTGGAGAGACAGTGTAACTGTGGAGAGACAGTGTAACTGTGGAGAGACAGTGTAACTGTGGAGAGACAGTGTAACAGTGTGGAGAGACAGTGTAACTGTGGAGAGACAGTGTAACAGTGTGGAGAGACAGTGTAACAGTGTGGAGAGACAGTGTAACTGTGGAGAGACAGTGTAACAGTGGAGAGACAGTGTAACAGTGGAGAGACAGTGTAACAGTGTGGAGAGACAGTGTAACAGTGGAGAGACAGTGTAACAGTGTAGAGAGACAGTGTAACTGTGGAGAGACAGTGTAACAGTGTGGAGAGACAGTGTAACTGTGGAGAGACAGTGTAACAGTGTGGAGAGACAGTGTAACAGTGTGGAGAGACTGTAACAGTGTGGAGAGACAGTGTAACAGTGGAGAGACAGTGTAAGAGTGTGGAGAGACAGTGTAACAGTGTGGAGAGACAGTGTAACTGTGGAGAGACAGTGTAACAGTGGAGAGACAGTGTAACAGTGTGGAGAGACTGTAACAGTGTGGAGAGACAGTGTAACTGTGGAGAGACAGTGTAACAGTGTGGAGAGACTGTAACAGTGTGGAGAGACAGTGTAACTGTGGAGAGACAGTGTAACAGTGTGGAGAGACAGTGTAACTGTGGAGAGACAGTGTAACAGTGTGGAGAGACAGTGTAACAGTGTGGAGAGACAGTGTAACAGTGTGGAGAGACAGTGTAACAGTGTGGAGAGACTGTAACAGTGTGGAGAGACTGTAACTGTG
>NC_073304.1:232959215-232981715 GCF_027595985.1 Sorex araneus | reverse complement strand
GGGAAAATCGCCTCCATGGGGCCTGTGTGGCATGAGTCAGGGGTCAGTCCAGCAGGACAGTCCGCCCCCTCCACACACCCCCACCCCTGCCCCAGAAGGAAACACAGTTGAGAGACACTTGTCCGAGTTGACCTCTGACCAGCGTGACACCCTCTGCTGTTCCCTACTCCACCCTGAAAGGCCCCTGTCCTTGTCGCAGGCCCACGGAAGAGTGACGCGCGATGGCCCGTGTCAGGGCCCCCCGGTAGGCTGCTCCTGGGCCAGGTGACGGGGCCGAGGCAGGCGCAGACACAGGGAGCTCTGCGCTTTGTCTCCGTGTGTCCTCTGGACTCGGTCCCCTCAACGGAGTCTGGCAGCACGGGCCCCAGAGCCCCCTTTACCGGTGCCCTCCCCCCACCCCAGTGCCTTTACTGGTGGCGTTGGGATGGTTCCTGGGCAGATGGGCCTTAGGCCTGGGCTGGCTGCTGGGGGCGGAGGGCGGGGGGGGGGGGGAATGTTCCAGCTCGCTTGCTCCCTCGCCAAACTCACCCCTGTTTGCTTCAATGCTTTTTATTGAAAAAGTCCCTCTGGGATTTCTCTGTCCTGGTCCCCCTGGTAGGGGTCTGCGGTGTCCTTTTGAGGGGGGCTGGGGTTGGTCATGGATAGTCCTGCATAGGGTTTCCTGGACACAAAAGGGGCTTAAGAAACACCACTGGAGCTGGAGTGATAGCACAGTGGGGAGGGCGTTTGCCTTGCATGCGGCCGACCCAGGTTCGATCCCCAGCATCCCATAGGATCCCCTGAGCACTGCCAGGAGTAATTCCCGAGTGCAGAGCCAGGAGTAACCCCTGTGCATTGCCAGGTGTGACCCAAAAAGCTAAAAAGCCAAAAAAAAAAAAAAACCCAAACCACCATTGACCCTGGACTAGACTGTTTGAAGGCAGGTGGGAGCACGTGCTAGGGAGACCCTCTGTGTCCAGGCAGAGCCCTGGAACCCCAACTTCTATCCATGTTCCTTGGTCTCACACATCTTCCAAAGCCCCTTCTGTGGTCTCGGCCTCCATCAGAGGGGAGAGGGGAGGGCCGGAAGGGCTGGAACAGTGGGGAGGGCTCTTGCCTTTCACACCGCCACCCCGGGGTCAATCCCCCCACCAAAGGGGCCCCCGAGCGCCCCCAGGAGTGCTCCCTGAGCACAGAGCCAGGAGGAAGCCCTGAGCACCACTGGAAGTGGCCCCCCCCCAAATAAAGGATGGGGAGTTCCTTGGTCCCTCACAGGGTCCGGTTCAAAGTGTGTTCTCGGGGTGCCCGAGAGATAATCCGGGGTTTCTGACACTTGCCTTGCATGTGGCCGGCCTTGGCCAACCTTGGTTCAAGTCCTGGCACTGCCTGCGGCCCCTTAGCACCGCCAGGGGTCACTCCCCGGCACTTCCAGGCACGCTCCCCACCAAATAGTATAATAGGCATCACAACCTGTGCATCCCGGATGGGTGGGGGGGCTCGGAGAGAGGACCGAGTTTAAGGGTTCTGCCCCGCACACAGCCGGTTCCATCCCTGGCACCCCCTAAGGTCCCCTGAGTGCCACGTGGCAATGACTCACCCCCTCTGCCTAAAAACGCAACCGCCACCGAGAGCACAGCAACGCGTGGCCTGGCCCAGCCCGTCCCCCGCAGTCCACGGGAGAAAGCGCCGCCGTTCTTTCCTCCTCCCTGCCACTCTGCTCCAGCCCCGGGCAGGGCTGGTCCGGGGAAGCTCGTTCCCAGAGAACGCTCCAAAGCCGTTGGCACCCACTGCCCACTGCACCCAGCAGCCTCACGGAGGGCGAAGGCAAGGGTTCAGGGATGGAGATTGTGTGTGTGTGTGTGTGTGTGTGTGTGTGTGTGTGGTGGGGTGGGGGCTGATACGGGGTGACGGCTCTTTGTCCTGGAGTGACCCGGACACCGGGGCGGGGGGGGGATGGGAACCTTCCTGTATCCTTGACCCATAAATCATAGCCGGGGACTCCGCGTGGCTCCCACCGCCGTGGATTTATGAGTTTGCGTAGGGAAAAGCAAATATTAAATCTGAAGCTGACCCGTCCGAGGACTTGCCTGGGGCTTTGTGTGCCCCGGCCGCTGGGCACCGCCTCGCCGGGTTATCGGGCCGTCGGGTTCTGTGGAAGGGGATTTTGCTTCGTTGCTCCCTCTCTCCACTGCTTCCTCCTTCGCCACCCCCGCCCTCCCCACAAGTCATGGTAACTCAGTTTCAGGTGGGGGGAGGCTGGGATGTTGGGGTGCAATGTCTGGAACACCACACAGAGCAATGAGCTCTGCAATCGATTTTATTTGGCACAAGTCAAACAAGCACAGAGTTTAGGAAGCAGAGTGGTCAGGCCAGCCCCTCTTTTTTTTTCTTAAAAAAAATTTTTATTGAATCACCGTGAGATAGTTACAAGCTTTCATGTTTGGGTTTCAATCTCACAACGATCAAACACCCATCCCTCCACCACTGCACATTCCCCACCACCAATATCCTGGGAATAGCCCCCCCTTTCCCACCCTCCCCCTGCCTCCATGGCAGACAATATTCCCCATACACTCTCTCTACTTTTGGGCAGTATGGCTTGCAACACAGACTCTGAGAGGTCATCATGTTGGGTCCATTATCTACTTTCGGCATGCATCTCCCATCCAACTGGTTCCTCCAGCCATCATTTTCTTAGTGATCCCTTCTCTATTCCATCTGCCTTCTCCCCTCCGCTCATGAAACAAGCTTCCAGCTATGGGGCAATCCCCCTGGTCCTTGTCTCTACCGTCCTTGGGTGTCAGCCTCATGTGATGTTATTCTATACTCCACAAATGAGTGCAGTCCCTCTGTGTCTGTCCCTCTCTTTCTGACTCATTTCACTTAGCATGATACTAAGTGAACTTAGCATGATCTCCATGTTTATCCATTTATAAGCAAATTTCATGACTTCATCTCTCCTAACAGCTGCATAGTATTCCATTGTGTAGATGTACCAAAGTTTCTCTAAAGGGCCGGCCCCTCTAGGTGGAGAGCGACCCCTCCCCTGGTTTTCAAGGTCCTTATTTATTTTTTTTGCTTTTTGGGTCACACCTGGTGATGCTCAGGGGTTGCTCCTGGCCCATGCACTCAGGAGTCACCCCTGGTGGTGCTCAGGGGACCCTATGGGATGCTAGGAATCGAACCCCGGTTGGCCGCGTATAAGGCAAATGCCCCTCCCCACTGTGCTCCAGCCCCCTCAAGGTCCTTTTATACTTTAAAAATGCAAGGGGCTTCCCTGGCCATCTTGTGCCACTCTCTGGTGACCTTTTCCTTGACTGGCTCGGTGGGTATCTCCACTGACTTCATGCAGGGGTCCTTCTGCTTTTTCCGCTGGTCCCCAGAAATGGGTGTTACCCGATTCAGCTGACAGTTACTGCCACAAGCTGTGCTTTGCCCAAATGGCTCTGCTGAGGCTAAGCAAGGCTGAGTATTATAGGGGAGGTGAGGGAAGTGTAGGCCTTCACGGGAGGAACACAGTCCTTCCAGAAGAGTCACCTATGAGGGCTGGAGCGACAGCACAGCTGGGAGGGCGTTTGCCTTGCACGTGGCCAACCCGGGTTTGATCCCCAGCATCCAATAGGGTCCCCTGAGCACCGCCAGGAGTAATTCCTGAGTGCAGAGCCAGGAGTAACCCCTGAGCATCGCCAGGTGTGACCCAAAAAGAAAAAAGAGTCACCTATGTGGGGCATAGGGGTCCTTTTATGCCCCCACCCCTATCTGGGCTGCTGAAATTTGGTGATGTCACCGGTTTCCAGGCTGCTGGGTCTCTGGACCCGTAGAAAGAGAAGCCTGAGCTGGAGCAAGAGCACAGTGGGGAGGGCGTTTGCCTTACACGTGGCCAACCCAGGAGCACCGCCAGGAGTAATTCCTGAGTGCAGAGCCAGGAGTAACCCTTGAGCATCGCCAGGTGTAACCCAAAAAGAAGAAAAAAGAGTCACCTATGTGGGGAATAGGGGTTCTTTTATGCCCCCACCCCCGTCTGGGCTGCTGAAATTTGGTGATTTCACCGGTTTCCAGGCTGCTGGGTCTCTGGACCCGTAGAAAGAGAAGCCTGAGCTGGACCGACAGCACAGTGGGGAGGGCGTTTGCCTTACATGTGGCCAACTGGATTTCGATCGCCGGCCTCCCATAGGGTTCCCTGAGCACCGCCAGGAGTGATTCCGGAGTGCGGAACCAGGAGGATCCCCTGAGCATCTCCGGGTATGACCTGAAAACTAAAAAAAAAAAAAAAAAAACAACCAAGAGAACCCTACAAATGCTGGAACGAAGTGGGACTTCTCTGTGTCCAGGCTGGAACCTGTTTGTAGGGGACCGTTGGCCACAGCAGTGACAGTGACAGGGGTGTCCCTGCGTGCACTCTGGGCTGAGACGGCAAGGGGGCTCTGAACAGACCCGTCAGCCCCGTTTCCAAATGCCGAGGAGAGGAGGAGGTGAGAGCTCCTTCACCCTGGGCCCGTTCATCCTCCTGCAGGCCAGGCTGTTGGAAAAGTTGACCCCTTTGGGGCCTGCAAGCCACCTTAGGGGGTGCTTGCTATGCCCTGTCGGGGGGCACATTGCTCTGAGTCAGAGCCCGGAGGTCGGGGTCACCCCCATGACTGACTGTGAAGGTCGAGCTGCACCCAAACTCATCTGGTCGGGATGTCGTGGTTTCCCGCCCCTCCTTTCTTGGACCAGAGTTGGGAGTGTGCTGGCACTGCTTAATTAAGGAAGTTCCTTTCACACGCCGGTAGTGGCCCTGATGGAACTCAGCATGAGTTTAAAATCCTCTGGCGATTCTTCTTGGATAAGTTTATTCATTCGTTTTCGGAGATTGATGTTTGGGCACCAGTGAATGCCTAATCCTGGAAGGCTTGGATCAAAGGCTCCTTTCTACAGGAAGCCCTCCAGGGTTTCTCCTCCCACTTTGCCTTCATATTGTCTCTTAAGGCATCTGGCCTCTGAAATAAATGGGGCACTCTCCTTCTTTGGCTAGGACGCTTAAGGTGTGTCATTTGTGGTGCCCGGATGAACTTATTTTATCCGCCCTCTTTCCCCACAACTCACTCACTGTCTCCGTGTCTCTGACTCTATCTCTCTGGGACGAGGAGAGCCCCTGTGTATGATCACGTGGCCAGCACAGGCGATCCACAGTAACCTTCAGAGGAAAGAGTCACCGTCTCTGCTTGGATTCGAAGCCAAGATCATAGAGTAGCCAAGCCCGAGGCTCTCCAGCTGAAGGACATAACTCTTGTGTTGTTTCTGAGTGACCCGTTTGAGCGTGTCCTGCCCGACTTACCTGGGTGGTGTCATCTGAACAGAGGGGAAACTGCTTCCTGCTTCATGTCCCTCTAAGAACGCTTCTTCAAGAGTTGGGAGCCGGAGGGACAGCACAGCGGGGAGGGTGCTTGCCCGGCATGCTCCTAACCCGGGTTCAATCCCCAGCACCCCGTTTGAGCCACAGCAGGAGTAATGCCTGAGTGCAGAGCCAGGAGTAACCCTTGAGCATTGCTAGCTGTGACTCAAAAAGAAAAAGAGAAAGCGGAAGAAAAGGAAGGAAGGGAGGAAGGAAGGGAGGGAGGAAGGGAAGAAGGAAGGAAGGAAGGAAGGAAAAGAAAAGAAAAAAGAAAAGAAATAAAAAGAAAGAATAAAAGGAAGGAGAAAGAGAAAAAAGAAAAGAAAGCAAGGAAGAAAGAAAGAAAGAAAGAAAGAAAGAAGAAAGAAAAAGGAAGGAAGGAAGGAAGGAAGGAAGGAAGGAAGGAAGGAAGGAAGGAAGGAAGGAGATACTGATCTGAGAGCAAAGCTCATTTTCTCTCTTTTTTATTTTTTGGAGGGGGTTAATGTTTGGACCATCTGGCCATGTTCAGGGGCTACTCTCAGTTCTGGACTCAGGGGTCACTCCTGGGGGTAACCATATGGGTTGGGTTGTCAAGAGTTGAACCCAGGTCAGCCGTGTGCAAGACAGCCTGTCTTAGCTCTCCAGCCTCGAGGTCCATTTTCCTTTATATTTTATTTTATTTATTTTATTTTTATTGAATCACCGTTACAGTTACAAGCTTTCATGTTTGAGTTTCAGTCTCACAATGACCAAACACCCATCCCTCCACCAGTGCACATCCCCCACCACCAATGTCCCCAGTATACCCCCCTTCCCCACCCTCCCCCTGCCTCCACGGCAGACAATTTCCCCCAGACTCTCTCTCTACTTTGGGGCATCATGGTCTGCTTTCCAGATGAGATGAGAAAGTAACAAGTTGTTTAGACTCACTTCCCTAAAGACTTTCCGTGTGGGTGAAGAGGTGCCAGAGAGAACCAGAGCTTGCCTCTGATTGGACAAGGCTGGTGTAGGGAGCTTGCCTCTGATTGGACAAGGCTGGTGCAGGGAGCTTGCCTCTGATTGGACGAGGCTGGTGCAGGGAGCTTGCCTCTGATTGGACGAGGCTGGTGCAGGGAGCTTGCCTCTGATTGGACGAGGCTGGTGCAGGGAGCTTGCCTCTGATTAGACGAGGCTGGTGTAGGGAGCTTGCCTCTGATTGGACGAGGCTGGTGCAGGGAACTAGCCTCTGATTGGACGAGGCTGGTGCAGGGAGCTTGCCTCTCATTGGACGAGGCTGGTGCAGGGAGCTTGCCTCTCATTGGACGAGGCTGGTGCAGGGAGCTAGCCTCTGATTGGACGAGGCTGGTGCAGGGAGCTTGCCTCTGATTGGACGAGGCTGGTGCAGGGAGCTTGCCTCTGATTGGACGAGGCTCTCGAAGGTCCAACCTGTCGCTCCAGGGGGCTGAGGGCCAATCCCCTCACATGGTCCCTTGAGTCACCCCTGAGCACAGAGTCATGAGTAAGAAGCCCCTGAGCACTGCTGGGTACAGGCTCCAAATGTATTTATTTTTGGTTTGGGGGCCACATCTGGCGGTGCTTAGGGCTTCCTCCTGGCAGGGCTCAGGGAACTCTGGAGGGGGCCCCTCTGCCCTTTGCTCCCTGTTTCTCCCTTGTCCACCCCCTGACCTTTTGACCAAGTTGGGTGCAGACCTGGGGGAGGGGTTGGGCCTCTCCAGGAGGAAAACAGAAGGTGGGCACCAGATCAGGGACAGAAAGAGGGGGACCGGCCCCGGGGGACTCTCTGGAGAGCCCCGGCATAAAACCAGCAGCGAGAATGGGGGGCAGAACCTATGGCCCAGCTGATGGCCAAATGGGTCGCCCAGAGGGAAAGAAATTCTTGGTTTCAACAACACCAAAAAGGAGAGAACGAAAGGGAAGGGAACGCCCTGCCACAGTGGCGGAGTGGGGTGGGGGGATGGGGTTGGGGGGTGGGAGGTACTGGGATCATCAGTGGTGGAGAATGGGCACTGGTGGAGGGACGGGTTCTCGAGCATTGTATGACTGAAACACAAGCACGAAAATATGCAAATCTGTAACTGTACCCTCATGGTGACTCACTAATAATAATAATAATAATAAAAGAAATTCTTGGTTTCAGCATCTGCATTCTCCTCCTCCTCCTCCTCCTCCTCCTCCTCCTCCTCCTCCTCCTCCTCCTCCTCCTCCTCCTCCTTCTTCTTCTTCTTCTTCTTCTTCTTCTTCTTCTTCTTCTTCTTCTTCTTCTTCTTCTTCTTCTTCTTCTTCTTCTTCTCTTCCTCCTCCTCCTCCTCCTCCTCCTCCTCTTCCTCCTCCTTCTTCTTCTTCTCCTCCTCCTCCTCCTCCTCCTCTTCCTTCTCCTCTTTCTCCTCCTCCTCCTCCTCCTCCTCCTCCTCCTCCTCCTCCTCCTCTTCCTTCTCCTCTTCCTCCTCCTCCTCCTCTTCTCAGAAGAGCTTGGTTTCAACAACACCAAAGGGCCCCTCTGCCCTTTGCCCCCTGTTTCTTCTTCTCAGAAGAAGCTGGGCAGAAGAGCTTTGGTTTCTAACTCAGACCGGCGACTGCAGACAGCCCACCTAATCCCCTGCCCGGGGACGGTCCTGGTGTGTGCAAATGCACCGGCAGTCCAGGGGCAGGCTGCCCCTCCACCCCGCACCCCTGCCTTCTGTCTGAGCCAGCCGGTGGAGCGGCCTGCTGGGACCCTCGCTTGCACGGTGGTGACTTCACGGCCCAGCTCCCGGCGGGCAGCAGAGCTGGGAGAGGCCTGACTCCCGTGAGTCCCGTCCACGATGAGCCATTTCACTCCGGGAGGCGCCCAGAGCGGTGTGGGGTGTAGAGAGGGGCTTGACGGCCAGTGCTGAGGACCTTCCCCTGGCCGGCCTGGCTGCAGCCTGCCCAGCGGTCACCCCTCCACCCTTCTTCCCAAGAGCTCCGGGCACGGCTCCAGGCCCCTGAGCAAGGTGGTGGGGGCTGGGGGGTGGCTGGCCCGGGGTCCCCTCTCGACAGTCCTACTTCTGACCTGCTTCCCGACGGCATGGACACAGGTGGCCGTCAGACGGTTCCGAGAAACGCCCAGAACCTCGAACTGCCCCCGATCCGGCACAAGCTTCGAGGGAAGGAAGGAAGTGGGGGTCTGGCGGCCCGCCCAGCCGAGCGAGGTGACGCCACGACTTCTACCTGTTCGAGCAGGTTTTCAGGAAACTCATGGGTGACAGGGCAGCGAGTGTGTGCTGCCAAGGACCGTGCAGGGTTCACAGGGCAGTGGACAGAGAATGGGGAGCCAGGGGCGGGGGCAAGGGGCAGCGCATCGTAGGGGGTTTTCCGGTATGGAACGAAGAGGGAGGTCAGAGGAGGTCAAGGGGGCGTCACCTCTGGCTGGTGTCACCCTGCAGGCCTGACTTACTGCAAACTCGATTTCACTGTTTCTGGGGCGGTAGGTGGGTGGGTGGAAGGTGTTGGGGTCACGCCCGGTGGTGCTCAGGGCTGACTCTGGGCTCCGCACTCGGGGATCCCTCCTGGCGAGGCCCCGGGGGACTGGGTGTGGCGCCAGGGATGGAAGCGGGGCCAGCTGCGTGCCAGGAGAGTGCTCTCCCCACCGTGCTCTCTCTCTGGCCCTCTGCGAAAGTGTGTCAGAGTTGGCCGTCAGCTCAGAGAGAGTCACAACGGCCGTTTCCCCAGCAGGACGGTCACACCACCCGCCCCGCCAGCCGTGTCCGTGTTCCCTGGCCCTGAGGTTTGGGGGGCTGGAGTCGGGGGAGGGGAGGGGTGAGGTTGGAAGAAGCTTGGATGTTATTTAGCAATCCGAGCCCAGTAGGTCAGAGACAGACAGACAGACAGACAGACAGACAGACAGACAGACAGAGACAGACCCTGGAGGTTCTTCTCCCCGGTCTGGAGAGGACCCCGAGGTGCTCTTTGGGGGTCCATTAGCCCCCCAGCTTGGACCGACTTCCCTAGAACGCCTTCTCCCCCGGGGGCGGCTGAGAGAAGGCGAGAAGGTCCCTGCAGCTCTCTGGGGTCCCTGGGAGGCAGGGGTGGGGGCGGGGGGTCCCGGGAAAGAGCTGCAGAAGCCTTCTGGAGCTGCGGGGCCGTCAGGGCTGGGCGCTCTGGGTCATGAATGCTCTGACCGCGTGGTGCTGGGGCCGGCCTGACCGCCCCGGGGTGGGCCGCGCGGGGCACCCCAGGGACGGGTCACTTCCTCCCGGCTGCGGTCACATTCCCGTTCCGCTCTATTTGGAGGCTTCCTTAGCACGCGAGCGGCTTCCTCGGGCCCGCGGGAGGGAAGGCGCCCCGGGGAGAGCCCCTGCCCTTGCCCCGCTGGGTCCCTGCCTGCGCCCCCCTCTGCGCCCAGCCCCTGGAGCCGGCCCGAAGCCCAGCCCCCAAACTTGGCTTCCGTGAGCAGCCCAGGGAAGCCACAGAGCAGCCGCCGCCGGGTGGGTCACCCCCTTACGAAGAGGGGTGCAGGGTGGTGGGCGATGGCTGTCTCCCCCGGAAATGTGGGGACAGCCTTCAAGGTCACGCCTGAAGGTCACAAAATCCCTCCTGGGGGGGGCTGGGCACTTGGGTCCCAGGACAGGAGCCCAGGACAGTCTTTCCTCAGGCAAACATGGGAGATGTTGTAGCACTGATATAGCATTGTCGTCCCGCTGGTCATCGATTTGCTCGAGCGGGCACCAGGAACGTCTCCATTGTGAGTCTTATTGTGACTGTTTTTGGCATATCGAATACACCACGGGGAGCTTGCCAGGCTCTGCCGTGTGGGAGGGATACTCTCGGTAGCTTGCCAGGCTCTCTGAGAGGTGTGGAGGAATCGAACCCGGGTCAGCCACGTGCAAGGCAAATGCCTGGGGCGGTGGGGGGCTCACGGCCAGTGATGCTCAGGGGTTACTCCTGGCTCTGTGCTCAGGGATTACTCAGGGCTTGGGCACCCATATGAAGTGCCAAGGATTGAACCCAGGTTGACATGTGCAAGGCCAGCGCCGCCCTCCCCATGGTGCCAGGGCTCTGGCCCCCACTCGCAGAGTTTAGATGCAGTGTGGGTCACACACCGTCAGCCCAGAGGGGCGGGGCGAGGGCTGGCTGAGGAATTCCCCAATCGGCGTCTCTAGGAACCCGTCCCGGTGCCCCGCCTCCTCTTCCATCTGTGTCCACTAGAGAAACGGTGTCTGGGCGCCCACCCGCTGGCCCCAGTGGGGGCGCCTTCTCTGCAGACGCCTCCCCACCCGCCTGCCGGCCCGGGCCCCATGGGGACCGAGGACCCCCGTTCTGAGAGCACTGGAGCTTCAGGCCCACTCAGGGGCTGCCCCCTTCCGACAGACCAGCTCCTGGGCGCTGGCCTGGCTGCCAGTGTCAGCCCCTGGCTGGCACCATCCTGGTGTCACAGCTACCAGCCAGCTCTCCTAGGCTGCGTGACCTCATTCCAGTCCAGCCGCCCGGCCCTCGGAGCCCCCCCCAGGGACACGGACACACACACACACACACACACACACACACACACAGAGACACGCACGCAGAGTGACTGTCAGTGTCTGGTGGCATTTTTTTTTTTTTTTGGTTAAGCCCAGCTAGAGGGGCGGGACGGATCACTAACATTGAGAAAGTGGGGACTTGGGGCTGGAGCGATAGCACAGCGGGTAGGGCGTTTGCCTTGCACGCGGCCGTCCCGGATTCTAAACCCAGCGTCCCATATGGTCCCCTGAGCACCACCAGGGGTGATTCCTGAGTGAAGAGCCAGGAGTAACCCCTGTGCATCGCCGGGTGTGACCCCAAAACTAAAAAAATAAAATAAAATAAAATAAATAAAAGAAAGTGGGGACCTGGGATGCAGCTGAAATTCCACCAGGGCACGGGACAGGCTCCCCATTAATCTTTCCCCGTCCCCAGCCTGGCCAGCCCCAGGATGGAGAAACCCTCATTGGTTAGCTCCGAGCCGGGCTGAACTAAACAGGAACCTCCCCCCCACACACACCGTCCTCTCCCCCTTCTCCTCTTTATTTACCAAAGGGGGAAGAAAACTTGTTATTTTTTCCAAGTGCATTTCCCGTATCTTATCAAGAACCACCAAGTTCAGCACACCCTCTATTACTCACTTCCATTAACATGTTTATTTTGGGGTTTGTGTTTATTTTTGAAATGTGAACACGTTTCCTTCCCCCGCCCCCTGCCCCCCGCCTCCCACCTTTGCTCTGTGCCAACGAAGCGCCCAGTCTCGGCCCCCCCGAGGCCCCCCCGGAAGCCCCTTGGGGGGGCTAGATCTCCCTGACCCCCCTAAACACACATCTGCACTGGGGCTTCTCCTGCCTTGCTCGAACCCCACCCCCAGCCCCCAATCCACACCCCCAGCCCCGCCCTCCTCTGGGACCTGCTTGAAAATCCATCCCGTGGCGCCCTTGTTGGTCCCGCTGCCCGAGCCCTCGCTTCCTCTCTGCCTGCATCCTTGTGGCCGGGCGGCCCCCGGACCTCTCCCACGGGTCAGAAGATTTCGGGTGTGAGATTGCTGGGTTGCGGGGTTCCTCCTGTCCCCAGAGCCCCTCCTTTCTGCCTGCTGGTGTCTGGGCCATGGGTGTTTCTGAGTCAGAACCCGGATGCTCGGGTAGGGGTGGGGGGTAGGGAGCCTGCCGTTCACCTGACCTCCATCCATCCCCACGCGCCCCCGCCCCGAACCGCCAGGTGCAGCCCTGCAGAGCCCCAGCACGCCGGGGTGGCCCTGACAGGGTGACCTGCGCCCACACCAGGTTAAGGCCGATGCATACTGCGACCCAGCACCCGAGGCTTTGGATGTGGCGCCCCGTACCCACCGCAGCACCACCCGAGGGCCCTACAGCGTTTAACGACTTCCCCTGCAACAGAGAGTCTCTGAGTCAGGGCTGACTGGCTGCGTCTCCCCACCCCCCCACCCCTGTCAAGGTGTTTAGAGGCTCAGCGGCCCCATGCCTGCACACACACACACACACACACACACACACACACACACTCACTCACGCGTGCACAGCCTCTCTGCATACACACAGGCAGCCTCTCTGTAGACACACACATGCACACACACACAGGCAGCCTCTCCACAGACACACACAAACACACACACACACAGCCTCTCCATGCACACACACATGCACACGCACATACACAGCCTCTCTGTAGACACACACACATGCACACGCACACACACAGCCTCTCTGTAGACACACACACATGCACACACAAGCAGCCTCTCTGCACACACACACACACACACACACACCTATGCACACGCACACATGCAACCTCTCCGCAGACCCACATATACACACACGCAGCCTCTCCGCAGACACACACACACACACACACACACACACACACACACACACACACACAGAGGCAGCCTCTCCGCAGACCTTGGGGGCACCACCACGCCTGGCCCCGCCTCTTCTCCCCTGATCCCCGTGGCTGTGCCCTCTGTCGGAAGCTCAGCCAGGGAGCCGTCCCCCCTCTCCAGGTGCTCCTGCCCCCCCACCCCGGGCAGAAGCATCGGCCAGTGCTTGCCGAGTGACCCCGGCGTGAGGCTACTCCAGGCTGTCGGGCCGGGACTTCCCCTCCCACCGCCCGCCCCACCCTCCTTCCCAGTTACTCGCAAACCACCAGGGGGTGGGAACCCGGGGTGTTTATTTGTCTAAACATGGGTGGCTCCTAATGAAGGGAGGATTGGGTTTCAGGTTGGGGGGCCCTTGCTGACCGGGTGGGTGGTCCAGAAGCAGCAGTGAGCAGGCTGGGGGGGTGGGGGGAGCCCTGGGCCTCAGCAGTCCGAGCGGGAGTGACCAGAGGTGGGCAGACGGGGGGTGGGGTGGGGGGGCGTCAGCCGGAAGCAGTTGGTGACCATGTCGGGGAGCACCTCTGCATCCTCAGGGTTTGGGGGGTCTGGGGGGGCCTTCGGGAGAAGCGGAAGGAGGCATCTGGCCGGGGGGCTCAGGGCGGGCCCTCCCTGCTCAGAGCTTCTGGAAGATTCCTCAGAGCCGGGTGCCCTCGTGGCACGCCTCGCCCTAAGCTGGCACTGTTCACCAGGATGGCGAGAGGCACCAGGAAAATGCCTCTGATTGGCCGGGGGCGGGGCTGGTCACTCGCTGGCTCTGCCGGACAGAGGCGGGGAAACGCACACGGCAGGAGGCTACGGGAAGAAACCCCAGGGGGAGAGGCCTCCCAGGGCTGGGGAGAGGTGACTCTGGCCTCCGCGTCCCCAGTCCTGAAGCAGGGACGCGGGACAGCCACGGCCCTTCTGCAGTTCTGGGGACCCGGGGAAGAGAGAGACAGTGCAGGCGACAGGCGCTGGCCTTGCGTGTGACTGACCCCACCCCTGCACCCCATTCGGCCCCCGGCCCACGCGTGATCCTGTGAACCCCACCAGGAAGGTCCCTGAGCACAGAGCCGAGAGCAGCCCTGGAGCACTGCTGGACGTGGCTTGATCCACGCCTCCCCCCTCCACACACAGTGTGTGACTGGACACACACACGTAGCCCCCCGAAGTCCCCCAAGTTCTCAGCTGGTGAAACAAACAGTAAGTGATTTGGCACGAGAATCCCAAGAGGTACCAAACCAGCAGGAGGTTTTTGTCTCGAGAGAAGACACTGGGGACAGTGGAGAGCCAGTGTCCACCCCCTGCGGACAGAGCCAGTGTCCACCCCCTGCAGACACGCGTCACCGCGCCCAGGAGGTGGAGCGGGAGGCAGGGCGTGGCCGGTGGCAGCCTGTGGCTCTGTCCAGAGAAGCGCGACAGGGTGGGCGCGGGAAAGGGGCTTGACCCGCAAAACCCAGAACTCGCTTCCCCTGACGAGGGTCCCGGGTGCCAGCTGGGACCCTCTGCACACGGCCCGGCTAAGCTGGGGGCTGCACCGCAGGCGGGTTTGGGTGATTCACGGTCCCCGTGTTCCTTTTCCCCCGGAGAGACCGGGATGGAGATTCCCGGGTGCAGCGGGTACAGTGAAAGGTTTGACGTCCCCGCGAGGCGCAGGGTACGGGCGGAGCTTCGAGGCTAGACCCTGGGACAGAGGCCGTCGCTGGGCCATCGTGGGGACATCCCGGGGCCGGGCCGGCTGAGCCTGGCTTCTGAGTCTCTGGGGGACGGGAGAGTCCTTGGAACCGGGCACACCCGGGCAAGCCTCCAGAAAGGCCGGCTCAGACCTAGGAGTCTGGGAGGGGTTGACGGGAAACCCGTGTGTATATGTATATTTTGTTTGTTTGTTTGGGGGCCACACTCAGCGATGCTCAGGGCTTACTCCTGCCTCTGTGCTCAGGGGTCACTCCTGACGGGCTCAGGAGACCCCCGGGATGCCCCGTATCGGACCTTCCTAGCTCTAGGGCTACCGGGGGGCAGAGGGAGGGCCAGAACTCGATGTCTCTCTCTTGTTCTTCCCACCGTCGTATTTCGGGGGCCTTCTACCAGGACCCCGGATTCCTCTGGGGGGTCCTTTAAATGGATGCAGGTCTGGGGGCCAGGGAAGGGAAGGTCCAGAGATATCCCGAGACTGGACAGTCCCATGGGCAGGGAGACTTAAAACCGTGCCCGGGATTCTAAGGCGGGCCCCAAGGCCAAGTCATGAGCCCAGGGATGATCTGGGGGGGGCCCGACAGGCGCCCCACAGTGATTCACGGCAGGAGTTATGGGGGTCAGGCGCTTCCCTCTGTCATCCCAGCCTGTCAGGGAGGCAAGTGTCATTAGCCCATTTTACAGGTGGGGAGACCGAGCTTCAAAGAGTTAAGCAACAACTGGCCTCAGGTCACCCAGCCGCCGAGAAGGTCTCTGAGATTCCTTCCACCGAGGCCTGCCGGCATCTAATCATTCATCGTGCTGCATTTGGGGGCCGCGTCAGCAGTGCTCAGGGCCTAATTTTTGTCTCTCTGCTTAGGAGTGAGCCCCGGCTGATGCTTGAGGGAGTGTACGTGGGGCCGGGGTTCGAGCCGGGGGCACTGGGATGCCAGCGGGGGGCGGTGCCTCAAGTCTTGTCCTATCCCTCCGGCCGTGCGTGAGCCGTGCTGTCCCCGTGCTGCCTCCCTGAGTGGTGCCCAGGTTGTGGGAGGTTGTGGCCCTGGATGGGGTCGGGCAGGCGGTGCCGGAGATGGAACCAGGACCCCCCCGGCCAAGCCCAAATCACACGCGCGGAGCCGGTGAGCTCGCTCCAGCCCCGAGCACTTTTTTTTTTTTTTACCCTTTTGGGCCACACCTGACGATGCTCAGGGATCCTCCTGGCTCTGCACTCAGGAATCACTCCTGGCAGTGCTCCGGGAACCCGATGGGATGCCAGAGATCGAACCCGGGTCCGCCGTGTGCAAGGCAAACGCCCTCTCTGCTGTGCTATCGCCCCGCCCCCTCCAGCACTCGTGTTAAAGGACCCCAGCACAGCCTTGCGCGTCCGATTCTGCCTTGTCCAAGTGAGGCGCCCGAGGCCCAGGGTTCACCTGTGACAAAGCCTGCAGAGCTCACGGGGTTTCCCCGCTGGGTCTCGACAGGAAGAGCCGGCCCTGTTGGGCAGCCCCCCCGCACCCCCGCCCCGAGCCGGGTGCAACCCTTGGCCACGCTCCATGCTGAGGGCCTGGGGCTCGGAGGATGAACTTGAACTTGCAAAGCTCCGGGCAGCCAGCGTTCTGCCCAGACCTGCCCCTTGGAGGCAGAGGCCAGCGTCCACGCCGAGGGTCACCGGCTTCCTCCAAACACGTTTTGTTTGGCTGCCAGAGGCTCGGATGTGTTTGCTTGCGAGCAGGAGGTCTTGCCCCCCAAATCAGGGCCGGGGCTGGGCGCTCTCTGAGCGGGGTGAGGGAGGCCAGCAGGCAGCAGCTTCTGTTCCAGCACAGTGGGAGGGCCTGGAGGGCTGCAGGGGGGAGGGGCGGGGAGCGGGAGGGTGGGTGGGGGGGCACTGCGCCCCAAGGTGTCAGCAGAAGCTTCAGGCCCATCCTGCAGGGCCGTCCACAAAGACACCTCTAGGGGGTCCTGAGGCAAGAGGGCAGGAAATGCCGCTCCACCCCCCCTCACGTCCCCACCCTTCTGTGTGTGTGTGTGTGTGTGTGTGTGTGTGTGTGTGTGTGTGTGTGTGTGTGTGTGTGCCTGAGCGTACGGGTGCACAGGGGGCTGGTCTGCCTCCCCGTGACCCACCCCCGGGGGGCTGAGGGCAGGGCTGTAAGGGGAAGTGCATTTGGAAATGATTCCGAGCTTCCTGTTTGCTTTCTGTCCTGGGGGCTTTGGGGTCTCGGCTGGCCTGTGTGCACACGCGCATTCCATGGGTTCGTTCCCTCACTTCTCGGCCTCCTGGGCTGGTTTGCAT
Organism: Sorex araneus; assembly: GCF_027595985.1. Classification (NCBI taxonomy): domain Eukaryota; kingdom Metazoa; phylum Chordata; class Mammalia; order Eulipotyphla; family Soricidae; genus Sorex; species Sorex araneus. The sequence continues at coordinate 232,965,083 of NC_073304.1, read as the reverse complement.
TTGGGTGGGATGGGAGGGAGGTGGGGGGCGGAGCGGTGCAGGGGGTGCGGCAGGGCTTCCTTTGGGGTCAGGCAGAGACTTGGGGTGAGTTCCCAGACACTGGTTGGGGGGGAGGGGGGGTTGTGCACGGGGAGAGAGAGACGGGGAGCGAGGCCAGGGCCAGACTCGGGTGCCTGTGGGTCCTGCTGCCCCCAGAGCGGGAAAGCCAGACAGTCTGTGTTTAGGGAAACAAACATCTATTTGAAAGTGTGAAGACGGGGCACGCAGCGATTCCATGGAGCGGTGCGGAGGCAGAAACGGGGGTCGGGGTGGGGGCGTCCAGCGGGGGGGGGCGCGGGAGCTGTTAGTTCCTCCTTCCTCTGCAGCCAGGTAGAGCCCGGTCCCCACGGGAGGGCCCGTCCCACTGAATCACCTTCCCAGCGGTGATCAAACAGCCGCACAGCCCCCTGAGCGCCCTGCAAGGCCGCCCCCCTTGCCCTGGCTTCCCGGGATGGATGGCGGCATCTCGTGGAGCCGGGGCGCTGGAATGAAGGGGCTGCCTCCTCCTGGGGGCCGGCCAGGCTTCCCTCTGAGCACAGAGGGGACTGGCCTTCTTTTCATTAAGGGAGGGCTTTGATCCCGCCAAGGGGAACAAAGTGAAAGGGGAACAAAGTGAGCTCCCTTTTCAGCACCTTCCAATATCCTGCGCCCCGCCCCCGGCCGTCCTGCTGGGCCTGCTCCCCCCCCCCCCGCCCCCCCAGTCACCTCACCTTGAAGAAGAGCCGGATGCATCCAGCTGGCGGCCCCCAGCTCCCCATTCACACCAGGAGCCAGGGAAGCTCCTTAACCCAAGTCGGTTGCAAGCCTGTGACTCAGGTGCCACCTGAGGGCCTCCAGGTGGGGGCGGGAGGCCCTGCCCCGGTGCCCCAGGTTTGCTCGGAGTAGGAATGAGGTGCAGGGCCGGAGCGGGGCACCGCAGGCCATGGGCCTTGGAGGAGGGTGCAGGGGAGTCCACTTTGCTTCCCCCCAGCCCCCACCCCGTGCCCTCTGACCTCTGTGGCATGCACCCTGGGGGTCAGCGCTTGGTGCTCACCCCTGGCCTGGGGCTGACCACTGCAGTGGGGGAGGACAGAGGGAAACAGCTCCTGCCATGGCCATGGGAAGAGCCGCCCCCGGGGTCTTCACACACTCACACACTCACACTCACACACACACACACATACTCACAAACACACACACTCACACATACTCACACTCACACACTCACACACACACTCACACATACACACAAACACATACACACACACTCACACACAGACTCACACATACTCACAAACACACAGACTCACACATACTCACACACACACTCACACATACACACAAACACACACTACACACATACACACACTCACACACACTCACACATACACACAAACACATACACACACACTCACATACTCACAAACGCACACACTCACACATACTCACACACACACTCACACACTCACACATACACACACTCACACATACTCACAAACACACACTCACACATACACACACTCACACACACTCACACATACTCACAAACACTCACACATACTCACACACACTCACACGCACACACTCACACATACTCACAAACACACACACTCTCACACACTCCCAAACACACACTCCCACACACTCACAAACACCACACCATATACACACATATAACCCACTCACACTTTCTCACACAAGGGGGGGTGGAGTATATGTGCATGTGTGTGTGAATGTGTGTGTGAGTATGTGAGAGTATGTGAGTTGTGAGAATGCATGTGAGTGTGTATAAGTGAGAGTATGTGTGAGTGTGTAAGTGCATGAGTGAGTGTGTGAATGTGTGTGTGAGTGTATGAGTGAGCGTGTGAACCTGTGTGTGTGAGTGTGTACACGCGCCTCTCTGTACCTGCACACAGCAGCTGAAGAATTCGTCGAAGGAGTGACCTTCCTTCTTTGCAGCTGCCCCCGAGCTTGCCCTGTTTGCCGGGGATGATCCCACCCCCCCTTGTTATTTTAAAGTAGAGCCGGGACCGACCCAGGTCTGCCGCCGCAGGCGGTGCTTGGCCAGGAGCCCCCGGTCCCCCTGCCCCACTGTCTGATCTTGGGCTGCCGCCCTGCGCCCCGGAACACCGCCGCCAGGCCGAGTGGGGGCACCGAGGCTGGGCTCCAGCCTCCCCGGAGCTGCTTTAATGAGATGGTGCTTTGGGTTGAGGAGGGCGGGCTCGGCGCACAGGCTTTGCGTGTGGGGGTCCCGGGCTCGATCCCCAGCACTGCAAGCTACAGCCCACCCTCCCCTCCAAAATACATGCACAAGAAAATTAAACGCACAAGAGAACAATTACGATGGGGGGGTGCTTTGCCAGGGAGGGAACTGAATAAAGACACAAGTGGACAACTGACGGTCACCCCCAAGTTTGGGGCCGAGGACCTCCACCTCCCACCTTGTGGCTTTCAGAGGGTCACCTCTGGGGAGGGGGCGGGTCTTGCGGAGCCCAGAAGTGAAGAATGTTCCAGAATGTTCCAGAATGTTCCAGAAACTCTTGGCTGGTGGAGCAGGCCGCCCGAAGAAGACACAGAGGTGTCGGGGTACGGGCTCAGCCTCCAAGGAAAGGCCAACCTCGGCAGCCTGAAGCCCTTCCACCTGCTCCCTGAGCTGGTTCTGGAGGGCGACCAATGAGAACGTACTGACAACTGCTCGCACCCGAGCCATCTGGACTCCCCCTCCTGCTGGGGCTGAGCACAGCCATGCAAGCTAATTACTGCTTCCTCTCGCGCCGGCCGGCAGCTTTGCTAACCAAGGACCCCTGGGCCCCGGCGGACTCTCCCTGCCCCCCCGCCCCAGTTTGCTCACTGTCCCAGCCCACCCCCGAAACCCAGCCCCCCACTCCTCACTCCACCCCATGCCTTCACCATCTTTTTTAGTTTTGGCTTTTGGGGTCCCACCCAGCACTGCTCAGGGGTTAGTCCTGGCTCTGCTCTCAGGAATCTGTGCTCAGGGGGACCCTATGGGATGCCGACCGGGGATCGAACCCGGGTTGGCTGCATGCGAGGCAAACGCCCTCCTCACTGTGCTAGCGCTCCGGCCCCTGCCGTCACCTTCTTGCTGCTTGCGGAAAGGGGGGGACCAGGGACGCCAGGCCAGACCGCTGGCCCCCAGGCCCGGAGAGCAGAGGCCCCTTGGGGGTCCCTAGTTTCGGAAGGAGGAGGGGTGACGGGTGGGTCGGCCTGATCCTCGGGTCAGCGATGGTTCTAGAAGAGGCAGAGCCGGTGCCCGCTTTGGGGGTGTCCCAGGCTGCAGCCCCTCTGCCGGGTGCTCTGGCCGCCCCCTCCCCGCCCCTCCCCACCCTTCCCCGCCCCTCCCGCCTGCTCCCATCCTTCCCACTGCGGTAATGACAGGCTAGGCCGCCCGCTGCTCAGACTTCCCCTAACCCCAGCGTCCCCCGAAGGGACCTCCCTCGACCCCCCCGTCCCGCCATGGGGCGTTCACTGTGCTGGCTCCCGGGTCTGGCGAGGTAATGACCGTGTGCACGGTGCTGCCCCTGGCCGGCTCCGGCCCCAGAGCCGCCTGCCCGCCCGCCCGCCCATGGCGCCAGGCGGCCCCGCTGCCTCCCCACAGCCCCAGGGGAGTCCCCGAGGGCTGGGCCAGCCGGGCTGGTGGGTGCAAGGGCTGCGGCACGGCCGGGACCCTGCGGGCTTCGTGTCCGGGGCAGCGAGCCTGGGAGGGAGCCTGTCGGCAGGCCGAGTCCGGCGGGCAGCGATGGGCACTCAGCCTGCGAGCCCCACTCTCGTCCCGCCGCTGCCAGGGCTCACCAGGAGGCTCTGGGGTGCTCCCGTGAGGAGACCAGACCTGGGTTCGCGCCCTGGCAGGGGGTGGCAAGGGGCGTCTGCAGGTGCTGAGGGCTTGGGAACTGCTGCCGACAGCATCGTGGGAATCTGGGATGCCAACGAGCACCGGGGCTGCTGTGGGCGCACTAACTAATACTGGGGCTGCTGTGGGCACACTAACTAGTACTGGGGCTGCTATAATCACACTAACTTGTACTGGGACTGCTGTGGGCACACTAACTAGTACTGGGACTGCTGTGAACACACTAACTAGTACTGGGACTGCTGTGAACACACTAACTAGTACTGGGACTGCTGTGGGCACACTAACTAGTACTGCTATAACCACACTAAATAGTACTGGGGCTGCTGTGGGTACACTAACTAGTACTGGGACTGCTGTGAGCACACTAACTAGTACTGGGACTGCTGTGAGCACACTAACTAGTACTGGGACTGCTGTGAGCACACTAACTAGTACTGGGACTGCTGTGGGCACACTAACTAGTACTGGGACTGCTGTGGGCACACTAACTAGTACTGGGACTGCTGTGAGCACACTAACTAGTACTGGGACTGCTGTGGGCACACTAACTAGTACTGGGACTGCTGTGAACACACTAACTAGTACTGGGACTGCTGTGGGCACATTAACTAGTACTGGCACTGCTGTGAGCACACTAACTAGTACTGGGACTGCTGTGGGCAGGTAACTAGTACTGGGGCTGCTGTGTGTACACTAACTAGTACTGGGGCTGCTGTGGGCAGATAACTAGTACTGGGGCTGCTGTGGGTAGCTAACTAGTACTGGGGCTGCTGTGGGCACACTAACTAGTACTGGGACTGCTGTGGGCACACTAACCAGTTCTGGGACTGCTGTGGGCACACTAACTAGTACTTGGACTGCTATAACCACACTACCTAGTACTGGGACTGCTGTGGGCAGCTAACTAGTACTCAGACAGCTGTGGGCACACTAACTAGTACTTGGACAGCTGTGGGCACACTAGTACTTGGACTACTATAATCACACTAACTAGTACTTGGACTGCTGTGGTACACTAACTAATACTCAGACAGTTGTGGGCACACTAACTAGTACAAGGACTGCTGTGGGCACACTAATACTCGAACTGCTGTGGGCAACTAACTAGTACTGGGTCTGCTATGGCCAGCTAAATAGTACTGAGGCTGCTGTGGGCACACTAACTAGTACTGGGGCTGCTGTGGGCACACTAACTAGTACTCAGACAGCTGTGGCCACACTAACTAGTACTGGGACTGCTGTGGGCACACTAACTAGTACTTGGACTGCTATAACTACGCTAACTAGTACTGGGACTGCTGTGGGCAGCTAACTAGTACTCAGACAGCTGTGGGCACACTAACTAGTACTTGGACAGCTGTGGGCACACTAGTACTTGGACTGCTATAATCACACTAACTAGTACTTGGACTGCTGTGGTACACTAACTAATACTCAGAAGTTGTGGGCACATTAACTAGTACAAGGACTGCTGTGGGCACACTAATACTCGAACTGCTGTGGGCAACTAACTAGTACTGGGTCTGCTATGGCCAGCTAAATAGTACTGGGGCTGCTGTGGGCACACTAACTAGTACTCAGACAGCTGTGGACACACTAGTACTCAGACAGCCATGGCCACACTAACTAGTACTGGGACTGCTTGTGGCACACTAACTAGTACTGGGCCTGGTTGTGGTCACACTAATACTGGCTTGGTTGTGGCCTCACTAGCCTGGGAACTTGTGGCCGCACTGACTAGTACTGGGCCTGGTTGTGGCTGCACTCACCAGCACGGGACTCGTGGCCACGCTCACTAGTGTGGGCCTGACTGTGACCGCACAAACTAGCGCTGGTGCAGGGAGTGGCCGTGGGGACTAACCAGCACCTGCTCCCGGCCCGCTGGCCCCGCGGAGGGCGCCACTCGGACCCCGGGCGCGTGTCTCCCGTCAGCACGCGCAGGCCGGGTCCCCTGGACAGGGCGGTACCTCCCTTGGACC
>NC_073304.1:232885936-232959015 GCF_027595985.1 Sorex araneus | reverse complement strand
TGTGTGGGATGGAGGTGAGTGTGTGTGTGGGATGGAGGTGAGTGTGTGTGGGATGGAGGTGAGTGTGTGTGTGTGGGATGGAGGTGAGTGTGTGTGTGTGGGATGGAGGTGAGTGTGTGTGTGTGGATGAGGTGAGTGTGTGTATGTGTGTGGGATGGAGGTGAGTGTGTGTGTGGGATGGAGGTGAGTGTGTGTTGGATGGAGGTGAGTGTGTGGGGGGATGGAGGTGAGTGTGTGTGGGATGGAGGTGAGGTGTGTGTGGGATGGAGGTGAGTGTGTGGTGGGATGGAGGTGAGTGTGTGTGGGATGGAGGTGAGTGTGTGTGGGATGGGGGTGAGTGTGTGTGGGGATGGAGGTGAGTGTGTGTGTGGGATGGGGTGAGTGTGTGTGGGATGGAGGTGAGTGTGTGTGTGGGATGGAGGTGAGTGTGTGTGTGGGATGGAGGTGAGTGTGTGTCTGTGGGATGGAGCTGAGTCTGTGTGTGATGGCGTTAGAGTCGTGAGCTATTAGAGTTTCATTCTGATCTATATATATATTTCATTTTTATCTATATATATATTTCATTTTTATCTATATATATTTTTCATTTCTTATCTATATATATTTCATTCTTATCTATATATATATATTTCATTCTTATCTATATATATATATCCTTCTTATCTATATATATATTTCATTCTTATCTATATATATATCCTTCTTATCTATATATATATTTCATTTTTATCTATATATATATTTCATTCTTATCTACATATACATATATATATCCTTCTTATCTATATATTTCATTCTCATTCTTCTTATCTCCATTATCATATATCGATTCCTTTCTTTTGACCCTTTCGCGGCCCCCGGTTACGGTGTGCGGCCCCGGTGGCCGGGCTGGCCCTCTCTGGGGTGCCCCCTCCTTCCTGGCCTGAGTCCCCCAGCCCTTTACAAACAGGGCCGTGGGCGTCACCCTTGGCCTGGGTGTCCTCGAGGGGGTGTGTGGGGCCCCAGGAAGGCTTGGGAGGGGCTTCATGGCTGCTCCAAGCCAGCCTGGGGGACCCCCGGGCCGTCCGGGCCCCTGAATGCGCCGCCCGCGCTGGGCGCCCAGAGCGGCCCTCGGTCTACTGGCAGGAGGAAGGCGGGGAGAGACGGCCCACACCGGCCCAGAGCACTGCTGGGTCACGTCGCCTGGAGCCTGGCCCCGACCCTCCACGCTGGCTGGAGCACCCCGTAGCCCCAGCTGGAGCACTCCCCGGCCTCAGCTGGAGCACCCTTTCCCCCAGCTGGAGCACTCTTCTACCCCGTTTTGGAGCACCCCTTCCCCCAGCTGGAGCACTCCCCAGCCTCAGCTGGAGCACCTCGCAGCTCCAGTTGGAGCACCCCACTCCCCCAGCTGGAGCACCCCTCTGCCCCAGCTGGAGCACTCCACCCCCACAGCTGGAGCACCCCTTTCCCCGTGCTGGAACACTCCCGTCCCAGCTGGAGCACCCCCCTGCTCCAGAGGGAGCACTCCCTGCCCCAAGTCCTGCTCTTGGGCCCGCTGGCTCTTTCCAGAGGTTCTGGGGAGCCCCGAGGAGACGCTTCATTTGTGACTTGCAGGTTGGTTTTGTTCCCGGGCTGGGGGTGGGGGGCGTGGCTGCAAAATAAATCTTGGTTTTTTTTCTCTTCTCCCCCAAGAAATCCTTGGTTGCAACACAGGGGGACCCAAGCTGGTGACAGTTTTGTGGGGTTGCCTTTCGGTGACTGTAGTGTCTGCTGGGGTATTCTGAGGGTCTCTAGACGCCCCCCTCCATCAATACCCCCCTTTCTCCCAGCAACGCAACCTCACTCACTCTGGGCGCGTCCAGAAGTCCCAGCGGGGCCACCTAGGGGCAGGGGCAGGAGGTGACGTCATGTCCCCGGGATCCGATTGGCTGGGGCCCGGCAGGATGTCCGCACTGGGGCAGCCTCCCCGCCCCCAGCCCACCCCAGGGTACCCCGTTGCCGTGGAGACTCCAAGTTTTCCACTGTCCCCCTTGGCAGGGCAGGCGATTCATTCTGGGCCTGACACAGGGGTGCAGGGTGCAGGCGGCTGGGAGGGGAGGATGCGGGCGGAGTTGGGGGGAGGATGTGCTTCACGCGTGAGGGGCTGCAAGGGGACAGGGACAGCAAGGGCGTGGCCAGGGCGGCGCTGAGCCCGGGAGCTGGGCGGTGGCTGGGGGGGCATGCCCCCCCTCACTAGGGAGCTTGGAGAGTGAGTGCAGCAGTTGGGGCGTCTCTGGGAGGGTGTCTGCCCCGTGCCCCCAGCTGGGGTGCCGAGGCGGCCTCTCCTCTCAGGCCTGGCCCCGAGAAAGGTGTTGCCAGAAAACAGATCCCAACCAGAGGAGAGGCCAGCCCCATCTTTGGTGTTTAGAGGGGGCCGGGCCCGGGGAGGGGTCGCTGGGGGGGTTGCAGGGGATGGCGGGGTGGGGGGGGGTCTGTTCAAGGACAGAGTTTGGAACTTCAGGATCAGGGCCTGGAGGTGTAGAGAAGAAGCTGTGCGGGGAGGGGAGGGGGAGATAGAGACAGAGACAAAGAGAGACATAGAGAGAGATAGAGGGAGAGAGACAGAGACAGAGAGACAGAGACAGAAACAGACAGACAGAGACAGACAGATAGAGACAGACAAACAGACCGAAACAGAGACAGACAGAGTACACACATGTATGTGTCTGGGTGGGTGTACTGGTGGGTTTGAGATTTTGTATGTGTATGTGTGTGTGTTCAGTGGGTATGTTGGGTGGTTTAGGATTGCATATGTATGTATGTGTGTGTGTGTATGTGTGCCCGGTGAGTATGCTGGTGGGTTTAAAATTGGTGTGTGTGTGTGTGTGTGTGTGTATGTGTGTGTGACTGTGTGTGTGTGTATGAGCGCCTGGGTAGGTGTGCTGCTGGCTTTGAGATTTTGTGCTGTATTGCTGGGTGGACACACGTGTGTGTGTGTGTGTGTATGTATGTGAGTGTATGTGTGAGTGTGTGTGTAAGCGCCTGGGTAGGTGTGCGGGTATGGCTGGGTGGACACCCGTGTGTGTGTGTGTGTGTGTGTGTGTGTGTGTGTATCTTCTGGAGCTTCCCTCGGGAATATTTCGGTGCCCACTGCCCTGCCTCTGGGTGCCGCCCACTCCTCACTCCCTTCTCCTTGGAGCTTCCGCGCGTTCTTGCCTGCGGGGCGCTTTGGGGGCCATGGCCATGCCCGCAGTAGAGAGCCAAGGCACAGCTCTTGCTTCTGCGGGTGCTGACCCCCCTCTGCTCCCCAAGCCCCTGCCTGCTCCCGCCTGCCCCGGCCCTCTCCCCAGCCTCGGGGGGGGGGGTGGGGGCTGGCGCTGGGCCTGCAGGTCCCGGGAGAGAACGAGATGCGCTACCGGATCCACCGTAACCCCTTCTCCGAGCGGGGGGTGAGGGCGGACACTGGTAAACGTCTGTCCCTCTGTGCAAGACCGAGCGGCCGCCCAGCGCACGCCGGCCCTTGGGAGGGTCGCGTCTGCCTCTGGGTTCCGGCAGCTGAACCTGCGCTTTGGAAGTGCCCATGAGAAAGTTCCAAGACCGGCTCCGGGCGGGGGCCTGTGTGTGCCCTGCAATTCTCTCTTTCTGGCTTTGTGTCTTTGGATTCGGGGCCACATCTGGCGGTGCCCAGGGCTTATCTTGGCCTTGCTTGGGGGTCACTCCTGGTGAGGCTCGGGGGACCCTCGGTGGCTCTGGGGATGGACGCTCTCCCCCCTGAACTACCTCTGCTTCTTCCCTTCTGTTTTCGAAGTTTCCAAATATTTGTAGCAAATAGGGGTCAGAGATGGAATCGGGGGGCGGGTCTGGGGATAGTGGGGCGCTCTCCCAAAGAAAGCGGTGTTCCAAAGGGCAGATGGGTGTGACCTCCATGATGACGTCACTCTCGGCTGTCTGTCAGTTCAGGGTAGCCAACGCGAAAGGGACATTCTGCCTCCCTCTGGGGTCTCCTGTGTTCCCAGCACTCAAACCAAAGTGTCCTGGCAGGGACTTAATAAGGTGACCTCCTAGGACTGCCATCCCGTGCTTGGTGAAACACTTCCTCTCCTTGTCCCTTTATAGAATCTTCCAGAACATCTGATGTGAACATCTACTGTCCTAGCTGAGCACATGTTTCTCTCTTGGCCTTTGTGTCTTGTCTAATTTCTCGTGTGCTCTTGTCACAGATTAAACTCTGCTTCTGGGTGTAAAGTCTTCTACTAATTTATTCCAGATTTTTTTTTTTACTGATTTGAAAGGCAGAAGAGTCTGATGTTCTGGAGCGAGACTCGGATTTAAACACATGAGAGTAAGACAAAATGCAAGAGGGGGTTGGGAGTGCTTGGGGTTCACGCTTGGTGTGGGATCAGTCTCTGACGCCAACCCCATCTGGATTAGCACGCCGGTCTCACGTGGACCCTGGTTATCTCTGGGTGCAGCTCTGGAGAGCCCCCCGAAGCACCAGTGGGCGACTCAGGTCATCCCTGAGCCTCTGCCTGGAAACTCTGGTCTCGGTTGGTTGGGAACTGCAGTGGGGCCCCAGGGCCTTTGGAACACCATCTGGGAGTCCCCTCGCTTCCAAAAGAAACAAAATCGTTCCTCGGCCACACTTAGCACTTTCCAAATCACCAGTGGCCACTTGATGTGGCTGTTGACCCCAAAGTGTGTCTCAAAAGTCGTGCTCGGCGTGAGCACCGACCCCGTGGTTCACCTGGCAATCTCACACGTGTTCTGATGTGTCACTGAATCCGGGCTCAGGGCTGGCACCTCGCACTCGGTAGAACACCGCCCCTGGGGTCCTTACCACCCTAGCTTCCAGAGCTTTGGTTCCCACCCTTTCTTCAGCCCTCCCCCACCCGGCCCCGCCCAGGCCCCGCCCCTCTAACAGCCCCGCCCCTCTGAACAGGCCCTGCCCATGTCCACGCCCACTCCCTGACCGCCCCGCCCCTCTCTGCCTCAGCCCCACCCACACCCCACCCCGCCCACTCTTTGCCCTGCACTGCCCACTCCACATCCCATCTCCACCCCCTCTGGCTCTGCCCTGCCTGCTCCCCCCACCCCATGCCGGACCCCTGCCCACTCTTTATCCCGCCCACTCTCTGTACCACCCAGCCCCACCTCTGCTCACTCTCTGCCCCGCCCTCCCCACTCCCCGCCCCGCCCACTTCCCGCCCCGCCCCGCCCACTCTGCACTTGCCTCGCCTACCCCCTGCCCCGCTCCCCCACTCCTCCACCCCAGCTTGTCTCCAGACCCGCCCCAGCCCCCTCCCTGACCCCACCCCCCCCACAGCACCCACTCACCCACCCTTCTGACCCCGCCCACTCCCCGCCCGGCCCCGCCCACTCCCCTGGCCCCGCCCATCTTGTCTCCAACCCCCCCCAGCCCCACCCGCTGCCCCCAGCCCTCTCCCCACGCTGGCCCCTCACATTTTCAGGGCCCGCACCCTCATCACCCCTAGCCCCCAGGATCCCTTGGGTCTCCCTGGAAGTGCATCCTCTGGCCAGGGGACTTCACCCAGTCCCCTTCTTCTTGCGGGGGGAATCTCTCCATATGAGCGGTCAGCATACCCTCGCCGGGCTGGAGGCCCCTGGCTGTCACGGGCGGTCAGCATCCCTCGCCCGGCTGGAGGCCCTGGCCGTCACGAGCGGTCAGCATCCCTCGCCCGGCTGGAGGCCCCTGGCCGTCACGGGCGGTCAGCATCCCTCGCCCGGCTGGAGGCCCCTGGCCGTCACGGGCGGTCAGCATCCCTCGCCCGGCTGGAGGCCCCTGGCCGTCACGGGCCGGGTGGCCCTCCTGGGCCTCTGACCCGTCCTGCCCGCCGTGGACGCGCCTCCTCTCCCTGGGCGCGGAGGAGCAGGGAGCAGGGCTGACGCGGGCTCCCTGGAGCATTCCCGGCTGATGACCTCAGGCGGCGGCCGGCAGGCTGACCCTGAGAGGCATATTTGTGTGAAACGCAATCGCCGCGTCCCTCCAAACTTCCTGCCGACAGAGATAAAGTATCTCGATAGCTTCCTGGCTCTGGCTGCCGGGGGAGCAGGGGAACGAGACCTTCTCCAGCAGGGGGGCCGTTCTGCACAGGGCGCATTTCAGGGAGTGGGGTGGGAAAGGGCTTGGGGGGGCTCCCTGCTTCGGAGGGGGGCCACCAGAGGAAGGACAGGGCCTCCGGGTGCTCCCAGAAGCTCGTGGTGTTGGCAAATTGCGTCTGAGCCAGAGGTCAGGAAGCCGGCAGGGACAGGAGGTTGGGAGGCACCCAAGGGCGCAGGGCAGGGACGGCGCCCGCTTGCGGGGGTCCTGCTGCTCGCCACTGGGTGGACAGGGAGTGACCTGCGCTCTTTCCTGCTCCGATGGGAATTGGGGCGCCCCAGGCCCCAAGCACAGGTCTCCTCTGACCCCTGAGCATCCCACCCGGTCAAATCTGGCCAGGAGTGACTCAGGCGCCCTGAGTTCTTTGCTGGGGGCTGTCCCCTGTTCAAATAGACAAATATAGTCTGGACAGGTAGGATGGGGCGGGGTAGGGTGCTTGCCTTGCACACGGCCCACCTGGACTCGACTTCCAGCACCTTATAGCCTCCCCCAGCCCTGCCAGGGGTGATCCCTGAGCACTGAGACAGGAGTCAGCCTCGAGCACAGCTTTGTGTGGTCCAAAGCCCCATTCCCTTCCAATAAATATAAATAAAATAGGAGAAGACAGGATGATAGGTGCATGCCGAGGGGCAGGTATCCCTAGAGAATGTCCTAGAAGGGTCTTTTTTTTTTTCTCTTTTTGGGTCACACCGGCGATGTACAGGGGTTACTCCTGGCTCTGCACTCAGGAGTTACTCCTGGCGTGCTCAGGGGACCCTATGGGATTCTGGGAATCGAACCTGGGTCGGCCGCATGCAAGGCAAACGCCTTACCCGCTGTGCTATCGCTCCAGCCCTGCTAGAAGGGTTTTTAGGTCACCTCTCGTGTGTGTGTGTGTGTGTGTGTGTGTGTGTGTGTGTGTGTGTGTGAGGTAGGAAGTATACACTCGAGGGAGATGTGGCCAGTTCAGCTTCCATGTCCTGAGTCAATCAACTTTGAGTTCGACTCATCCAAACCAACGGCGGCTCAGCAACCATGTGAGCTGGGAGGGGACCCTGCGCGGGGGGTACAAGGCGCATGAGCCCTTGGTTTCTGCTTCTTGGCTGCGCGCAGGGGCTGCGGGGGCAGGAGGAGAGTGGAGAGAAGGGAGGCGCCTGGTCTCAGGGGCGGGGGGAACCAAGCTGGTCCCTCAGGACCTGTCATCCTGGAGGGGAACCCCGGGCCCCAAAGCAGAGGGGAGGTGGGAGGGGTGGCCCAGGCCAAGGGGCATGGAGGCAGCATGGGATTCTGGGAGGGTCCAGGCGCTCCGGGCCATGCTGGGCACGTGGTGTCCAGCTGGAGGGTTTGCGGGGGGGGGGGGAGGGACCCCAGGTGCACTGGTGGCACAGAGACACGGGAGGCCCCTCCCCGTGCCCCCACTGCCCTTCCCTCCCGACACAGAACCCCCAGGGCCTTGCTGTTTCCTTGATGGGGATTCCAACCCGCTTGTCATTATTCCAGCCTGGCCCAGGCCTGGCCGCGTGCAGGGCCCAGGTCAAGGTCAGTGGCCTGAGCCCCACGTGAGCACCCGCGGCCACCGTGGTGACTATGGGCTGTTTAGTGGACCGGACAGCTGAGCCTTCCTCTTTACAGAAGGCACCGTGTGTGTGTGTGTGTGTGTGTGTGTGTGTGTGTGTGTAAGGGGAGGGGAGGGGAAGGGAGAGGGAAGGAAAAGGGAAGAAGGGAGGGGGAGAGGGAAGGAGGGGAGGGGAGGGGAGGGGAGGGGCTGGTGGGAATGTGCCAGGTCTCTGGTGAAGGAAGGGACCGAGGGTCTGTGTGAGGGCTTCGGTGTCCCCCAGGATTCCCAAGCAACTGCACCCCGAATCCTCCGCCAGCCACAGGATTCTGTTGCCCAGGAAGAAAACGCGTGAATGGAGCATATTTGGCGGAAACACACTTGGGATTAGCGGGGTCCCTCTCCTCCCTCCCTCTCTCTTTCTCTCTCTCTCTTCCTCCCTCCCTCTTTCTCTTTCTCTCTCCCCCAGTTCATTTCTTTCCTCTCTCTTTCCTTGTTTCTTTCATTGCCGTCTTGTTTTGCTTCTGGGTTGTTCAAGGTACTGACCCAGTGCCGGGCCCTCTTTGCCAAGAAACTCTTTCCCTGTCTAATTAGCCCGCGGTATTGTTCGAGGGTTCTGGGAAGGGAGGGAGGGGGCGGGCGGGAGAGGCCCCGGGCCATGCTGGGGGCCAATAGGGGGCCTGGGGCAGCCGCTGGGAGCTGGGGGGGGGCGTCGCTGGTCATTAGATGTTGAGGTCTTGAAAAATCCCTCCGTAATTAATTTTCTCCTGCATTAATTAGAGCGGTGCTGGAATGAGGGTGGAAGACAGGGGCGGGGGGGGGGGTGTTGGCTGCCTCTGGGCTGTTTCTCAGGGAGTGTGGGGGACCTGCTGGGGCTGACAGGAAGGCTGCTGGGGGGATCCAATTAGCCCCGGGGTCCCCGGGGGGCTTGATCGAACCTTGGGGAGGATTCTGGGGTTACATCTCTCCTCTCTCCCTTTTTCTCCCTCTCTCTCTCCCTCTCTCTCCCTCTCTCTCTCCTCTCTCCCTCTCTCTCTCTTCCTCTCTCCCTCTCTCTCTCTTCCTCTCTCTCCCTCTCTCTTCCTCTCTCCCTCTCTCTCTCTTCCTCTCTCTCCCTCTCTCCCTCTCTCTCCCTCTCTCTCTCTTCCTCTCTCTCTCCCTCTCTCTCTCTTCCTCTCTCCCTCTCTCTCTCCCTCTCTCTCCCTCTCCCTCTTCTCTCTCCCTCTCTCTCTCCCTCTCTCTCCCTCTCTCTCCCTCTGTCCCTCTCTCTCCCTCTCGCTCTCCCTCTTTCTCTCTTCCTCTCTCTCTCCCTCTCTCTCTTCCTCTCTCCCTCTCTCTCCCTCTCTCTCTCCCTCCCTCTCTCTCTCTCCCTCTCTCTCTCTCTCTTCCTCTCTCCCTCTCTCTCCAACCCCTTCTTAAACGTTGCCGAGTGGATTCTGAACACATCAGTGCTGAATGTTCTACCGGCAGCCCTGTCTCCTCTCCCCTGCACCCCTCTCCTCTCCCCTGCACCCCTCTCCTCGCCCCTGCACCCCTCTCCCTCTCATGCACCCCCGTGTCGGTCCTGTTCGCTCCCGAGCAGAACGTGTCTCTTCCTTCTCTTTCTGTTGCTGTCCCCCACCGCCCCCCACCCAGGGGTGCTGAGGACGCCCTCCAGCTCTCTGCCCTCAGCCAGGCTTCCCGGTGGGTGTTGGGGGGCCCATATGGGATCCCGGGAATCGAACCAGGGCTACCGGGTGCAAGGCGAGCGCCCTCCCGGCTGTATATCTTCCGCCCCACCTTTCTTCTCTCTTTTGAAGACGCCCACCACCCCAGCGACTGCTCTCTGCAGGCGAGTGGGGGGCCCAGTGGGAGGGAGAGAGACCCTAAGACAGAGCCTTCTGGAATCTTCCAGCCCACAGAGTCTTGGTCCCAGGCACCAGGTGTGGAAAACAACCTCCCGGAGGCAGGAAGCCAGATGACCGCAGCCCTGAGCCCTGGTCACCTTGCCGATGGAGCGCGAGTTGAGGCTGGCTTCCGGTGGGTGCTGGTGGCGGGGGGCTGGGTTGACGTGCCCCGTGGCTGCAGGCTCCAAATCAGCTGGGGACTCTCACCTCCCAAGGCAAGTGTGTGTGTGTGTGTGTGTGTGTGTGTGTGTGGCCTTGAGCCTCCCTCCGAGGGTCACACCTTGGTGGTCATCCCGGGACCTTCATTCTCCCGGGATGCGGGAAGTGTCCTGCAGTTCGCTCTGTTCCAAACGGGCCCGTTTTGAAGAACCAGAGGGGAGATCTGGGCCCGGGCCCCGGAAGAGGCCTGTTCTCGGGGGGTCCCTGGCTGGACCCGGGAGCTCTGGGCTGGGCTGGTTGTGGGTGGGTGGTCCAGAGCCAGGGATGGCCAGAGCAGATACCCACTCTCCTCCTGCGGCCGGGCCCTGAGAAGGGCCGCCGGGCAGCCTGGCACCCCCACCTGCCCCTGCCGTCCCGTCCGAGGGCAGCCCGCAGGCTGGAGATGCTCGGGGCATCATCCCGGCTCCGTTTCTGGCCGTTCCCAGCCTCAGGCGGGCATCCCGAGCTTGGGAGCATCTTCGAGCTGCCAAGGGACTGTCCGTACCGGGAGGTGGGGGCGCGGCTCAGAGAGCAGCTGGAGAAGTGGGAAGAGCGGGGGTGTCAGCCCTGGCCCGGAAGTGGGGCTGAAGGAAAGGCGATAAGAAGCAGCAGCAGTCTCCCTCCCTCCCTCCAAACCCACCGGCCCCCCGGGGAGACGGCGCCCAGCGCGCGCTTCCCAGCAGCTGTTTCAGTTCCCGGCTGCCCGCTCTCGCCGCCACATCCGCCCCCTCATCCACAGCCGTGACCTCACCTCCGGCTGTCACCCGGACCCCCACCCGGCTCCGCGGGGCTTGAGGTGCCGCCAGGAAAGACAGCACTGACGCTGCGCCCTGCGCCACCCACCCAGCTGCGTGGGTCCAGCACCCTCAGCCCACCTGGGGACACAGCCCGCAGCCCACCTGGGGACACAGCCCGCAGCCCACCTGGGGCCAGCGCCCTCAGCCCACCTGGGGCCAGCGCCCTCAGCCCACCTGGGGCCAGCGCCCTCAGCCCACCTGGGGTAGCAGTGTTGGCTGATCTAAAAAATAGTTTGAGGATGTTCAGGTACCAGAAATAACTGCAAGCACCAGAGCTGGGGTAGTATCTGTGGCTACTGTTACTCCTACAGTCACAGCTACTGCTGGTGCTGCAGTTACTGCCACGGTTCTTACTAACGCCCCAGTGCTGGTGCTGTTACTCACTCCGACACTGCTGCTGTTATCGCTGCAGCCTCTGCCACTGTTGCCACAGCGGGAATAGTGACAGCAGCCCCTCCCCCTCCCCCTCCCCCGCCACTGAGCCCCAGTGGACCCCTGACTTGCTATTCGGAGAGTGGAAGTGCTTTTCTTTCTTTCTTTCTTTTTTTTTTTTTTGCTTTTTGGGTCACACCCAGCGATGCTCAGGGGTTACTCCTGGCTCTGCACTCAGGAATTACTCCTGGCGGTGCTCGGGGGACCATATGGGATGCCAGGGATTGAACCCGGGTCGGCCGCATGCAAGGCAAATGCCTTACCCGCTGTGCTATCGCTCCGGCCCCAAGAGTGGAAGTGCTTTTCATGTGATCTCTGGGGCTCACGTTTCTTTGGGGGGGGGGTGTCCGAGTTTCTGGTAGGGAACGCGGAGGGAGGGTGGGCATGGAGCTCCCAGTCCCTCCAGGTTGCTTTGGGGGAGCCCTGTGCCACGGACCCCTGGGCCAATCTGCATTAAAACTCTGCTGCCAGGGGCTGGAGCGATAGCACAGCGGGGAGGGCACTTGCCTTGCACGTGGCCGACCTGAGTTCGATTCCCAGCATCCCATAGGGTCCCCTGAGCACCGCCAGGAGTAATTTCTGAGCACGTGAGCCAGGAGGAACCCCTGAGCATCGCCGGGTGTGACCCAAAAAGAAAAAACAAATAAACAAATAAACAAAAAACCACCTCTGCTGCCGGCTCCCTCTCCGTTGAAATAAATGGCCTCTAGCCAGTGGCGCGGGAACCATCTGGGGTGAGAAACATCCTGGGCTGCCTCTGATGACGTGGGTCTCGGGACCCGAGTGGCTGGACCACTGCTCCCTGACTCCTGCTACAGTGCTCCCCCGCCTCTTGGTCCTCCTGCCTGCCCTGCCAGCCCATAGCCCTTGGTGCCTGCTGTTCCTGCCCATCTTAGTCTGTGCCCAGTGGCTGCCCAGCCCGCCTCTTGCCTCTTCCTCTGAAGTTCAGCCCAGTCGCTCCCCTTCCTGCAGCCTCTCGGGCCCTCGCTGGCCAGCCGTGAGCCTGTCCACCTCTTTCTGCTCCGTCCCGGAAGAGCTGGGCACGGCCTGCCCCCATCTGCGCTTGCGTTTGGATGGAAGGGGGTGGCACAGAGCAACCTGCGTGACGTGGGGTCTGGAGGAGGGACCCCAACTCCGGAGCTCAGAGGGGAATGAACAGGGCGCCTGCGGCGGGCCCCAGCTCTCTGCTTCTGGGGTGCCTGGGACTTCGCCTCATGCCATCCTTCTAGAATCTCCCCAGCTCCGTTTGTTGGAGGTTGGAGAATTTGGGGGTGGCTGGGAGGGATGCAAATCAATTAGGGGAGGGTTTAGGGCACACAGGACTTGTATCACTTGTATCACTTGTCATCCCGTTGATCCTCGATTTGCTCGAGCGGGCGCCAGTAGCATCTCCATTTGCCCCTGTCGCGAGCTAGTGTAGCCCATTGATACCTGCTCAATCCAGGAACAGGAAGAGCCTCAAATCGTTCATTAGTGTTTTGATGAAGAAATCTGACCATCTCGTTGGTGGGCGGCCACGCGGTCTTTTGATGCCCCGTGGAATCCAGTCGGTAACAGCTCTAGTCCAGCGGTCGTCTCTGAATCATCTCTGAATCCACCGGCCCATCTGATTCTTGATGCCTTGGCAAACGAGACAGCGTCCCTGATTCTTGACTGCTGACGGAGATCAGAACTCGGGATTCCTTCTCTCACTTGAGTGAAATGTGATACTCCTAGCGTAGCTCTTTCGATTGGGGTACCCGGACAGCGTTCTCATCCAAGGGCATACAGGACACGGGCTGAAATGGCCTTGCTGCCTCTTTCTGTTGTGGCTGGTCAGCATTTTTGGGGGGAGTGGGTGATGGTCAGGGGTAACTCCTCGCTCTGTGCTCAGGAATCAGTTCTGGCCGATGGGATGCCGGGGATCGAGCCGGGGCCCGCTGCGTGCAAGAAAAGCACGCCGAAACGGCTCACAATGTCAATGGCTTGTAATCATTGCTCCGGTCACCTCCCTGTCCCTTTGGTAAGCACCGTTTTATTAGAAGACAATTCTTGCCCCTTGGATGACAAAGCCTAGATGCAGGTTCCTGCTCGTCAGCTGTGGAGGTAAGTGGTGGAGGAGAGCCGGGAGGACTCACTTGGCCTTATCTGTTTCTCATCTGACTCTCCAGCCCCGCTGGCCCCCGGGAACAGCCTGCAGTGGCCAGAACGGGATCTGAACGCACCGGGCCACTTTTGTGTATAGGGTTGGTGGTCCCAGGAACTCTTCAGGCAATGTTTGTTGGTTTGTTTTTATTATTTATTTATTTATTGCTTTTTGGGTCACACCCGGCAATGCACAGGGGTTAGCTCCTGGCTTTGCACTCAGGAGTTACTCCTGGCGGTGCTCAGGGGACCCTATGGGATGCTGGGAATCGCGCCCGGGTCGGCCGCGTGCAAGGCAAACACCCTCTCTGCTGTGCTATTGCTCCAGCCCCTGTTGGTTTGTTTTTAAATTCGAAAGTTCGAAGGGAGCAAATGAGAAAGGGGCCTACAAGTCAGTGGCCTTGGGAAACGCAGGCCCTGGGTTTTGCTGTCTGTGTCCAGCCTTTAGCTGTGCAGAGAGGGGAGTGTAGGAATTGAGGTTCTGGAAATCCAGTTGTTGAGGTTTCTCGTTTGTTGCATTGAGGGCCGTGGCCGGCTGCATTCAGGGCTCACCCCTGGCAGTGCTCAGGGAACCTATAGGGTGTAGGGATCGAACCCAGGTCAATGGTGTGCACAGTGAGTGCCTCCCCGCTGTCCTTTCTCTCAGACTCCTGTGTTTCTCGTCTCCTGCTGTGTGTGTGTGTTTTTTTTTTTTGTGCATTCGGATGGGGACAGCTTTGTGGATGTTTGAATATTCCCAAAACTCCCGGCTTGCAGGGCGTCTCTGATCTGTGCCATATCGTCCCCGAATTCCTAGGTAGATTTTTTTTTTTATTCATAAATTAAAAAAAAAAAAGAAGTGCAGCTAATGAATCCCACCACTTAAGTAGACATCTCTGGTTCTTGAGAGAGATTCCCAGCGTCGAGATTGCCGGGTGAAGGGGTGAGGACAATTTTCAGGGTCTTGATAACCACATGCGACCAAATTGCTCTCCAGAAAGATTGTCCCATTTAAGTCCCCAGCAGCAACGTCGGAAATTACCCCTAGCCTCCTCTCGCCAGCACTGAGTACTATCATTTTCAAAGGTTACCCGATTGATAGGCAAAAATTGCATTTTGTTGTTTTGATTTGGATTTCTTTGATTACGGGGGAGGTTAAACATTTCTCCCTCCTTACGTTAAACACTTCTTCATATGTTTATGGCCAAAGGGCATCTTAATAATGGTCTGCCAGCGTGCAAAGGGGGTTATTTGGTAGATTGGGACCAGCTGTTCTCAAGAAGACGCTGGGGATGTCGAAACTCCAGCAGGCCAGCCATGTGGACAAGGCCCTTCGGTGGAGGAGGGTCCTGCATGGTCAACCTCGAGAGAGCGGTGGGGTTCCCTGGTTTCTTGGCCAGCAGCAGTCTCTCAGAGGGAGAGAGAAGGAGCCCCAAGTTCCCGGCTGATTAGAAAACCAGGAGCGCCCTTACCTTCCGGCCCCGTTTGCCTGCTGAGCCTCTCACGGTCTGATGAGAGCGGAGGGGCTGGGACACAAGTGGCCATCGTCCAGGGTGGCCGGTAGGACAGAATCTGTGCCCTCGTCTATCACATTCCTCCTGCAAGCTCAAGGGGGTTTCCTTCTCCTCTCCCACCAAGCCCCGTGCCCTACTCAAGGCTCTGATGCGGGCAAAAACCCACTAAGGGAAACAGGGAAATTCCTTGCCCGGGACCAGCATGCTGCCGTGCTGAGTAAATCGTGTCCAAGTCCCGCCAGAGCCCAGGAGGGTCCCAGCTAAGGGTCCGGAGTCCCGTGCAGGTGCTGGAATTAGCTCCACTTCCAGGAGGGGACCCCGACTTATTTATTTTTTTATATTTTGCTTTTTGGGTCCTACCCAGCGATGCTCAGGGGTTACTCCTGGCTCATGCACTCAGGAATCACTCCTGGCGGTGCTGGGGGACCCTATGGGATGCTGGGAATCGAACCTGGGTCGGCTGCATGCAAGGCAAATGCCCTCCCTGCTGTGCTATTGCTCCAGCCCCAGGGGACCCCGACTTTAGGAGATGCTGGGGTTAGAACTGAGCTCGGCTGCATGGCAGGAAAAAGCCCTCACTGCACCTCATCTCCCTGCCCGCCCCGGGGCGGATGGTTTCTAAGGAGCAGGCTGGTCCACACAGCACCTTGCACTCGCCGGGTCACGGGAAGTTTCTCCTGTCCTTCTCTTGGAAGAGTGACCCTCGAATGACTCCAGGAGCGGGAGAGAGAGCGCAGGGCGTGAAGGCACCGAGCCTCGCTCGTGGCAACCCCCATGAAAAACTCAGAAGAGTCTGCCCTTGAGATGCCAGTCAAGATCAAGGCCGTTGATATGCAGGCATAATAAAATCCTGAGAACAGATGTGATGACCATGTGCTCTTGAACCGCCCGTGGAGGAAATGTGAAATAAAGGGAATGGAATATAATGTGTGTCCAAGTCAATATTTCAGGGGGTAGGAGAGTCTGGGGGCTACAGCTCTTGGCTTGCATGTGGTCGACCCTGATTTAAATTTCTGCCACCACCTATATGGTCCCCCCAAGCCCGTCAGGAGTGCTCCCTGAGCACAGAGCCAGGAGGCAGCCCTGAGCACAGAGCCAGAAGGCAGCCCTGAGCACAGAGCCAGAAGGCAGCCCTGAGCATAGAGCCAGGAGTGCTCCCTGAGCACAGAGCCAGGAGGCAGCCCTGAGCACAGAGCCAGGAGTCACAGCCAGATGTGGCTCCAACAAAAACCAACAACAAAATCATCAATATCTCAGATCATGCAACTTCCTCTAAGACAACGATTTCTTCACCTGCTTAATGCCTGGGCTGGAGCGATAGCACAGTGGGTAGGGCATTCGCCTTGCATGTGGCCAACCCGGGTTGATTCCTCCGCCCCTCTTGGAGAGCCCAGCAAGCTACCGAGAGTATCTCACCTGCACGGCAGAGCCTGGCAAGCTCCCCGTGGCGTATTTGATATGCCAAAAACAGTAACAACAAGTCTCACAATGGAGATGTTACTGGTGTCCGCTTGAACAAATCGATGAGCAAGGGGATGACAGTGACAGTGACACAGTGATACAGGTTAATGCCTGGGTAGGGTAGAACAATCTAGAGCAGTGGCAAATTGGAGTGTATGAAGAAGTTCCCGACCTATACTCGGGACTTGGGCTCGAATCCTTACATCGCTTGAAGGAGTAGGTCGGTTTAGTGCTGGGCACCCCCTCTCGCCCCCGCCCAGGGTCACCCCTTGCGGTGCCCAGTAGGTCCTGTTCTGGGATGAACCTCCCCCAGCCTCCGCCTGCCCCTGTGCAAGGGATAGCCGCCGTCTGTCACATTTCATGTCACCAGGGAAAGGAAAACGCCGAGAAAGCGCCTCCAGCACGGAGGGTGGGTTAGAAGCCCTGCTCGGGAATCACTCTCTCATCCTTCTTCCCACGGGGTCAGAGATGTCCTGTGAGTCCCTGCACAACCAGCGCTCAGCCCAGGGCCCACGCCCCCACCCCCCCATCCTCCCCCGCCCCACCCCAGGCTGCAGAGAAAAGCTCCACGCCTGCATCCCTGGCTGCCTGAAACCTGCCCTTCAGAGCTGTTGCTTGTGGCCGGGACCTGATGCAGTGACCTTGGGGGAGGGGCCGGGGCGTGGGGTGGGGTGGGAGGGAGAAGAACAAGGTGGCGGCCTCATGCAAATAGTTTTGCATGGAGGGTTCTGGGGAAGGTGGAAAATGACATTTGGTTAAGCCACTTCTACTCCCCCGATAAGAGCCGGATGGCCTTGCCTTAACACCTCTGGTTGCGTCTGACACCGCAGACAACTTCCTGGCTGTTATCTCATGCAAATCAGAGGCAGGCGGAGGGGAAGAGCAGCTGGAAGGTGGAGGCGCCCCATGCACGCCCCGCTGGGCAGCCAATGGGCAGCTGGAGGAAAAGGAACCGGGCTCGGGGAGGCAGCATCAGGGCGGAGCACTTGCTTTGCATGCGGGGGGCGGGGGGGGGGCGTCCAATCCCGGTGGCAGCCACTCAGGGTCCCCAGAGTCCCACGGTGAAGAGCTGGACCTCGAACCCACCATCCGTCCCAGGCACTGCCAGTGTCCAGTCATTCTGTGTGTGTCTGAGCATGTTGCCCTGGTATCACTGGAATTGCTGCCGTAGGCAATTAGCGAATTAGCGAAGGGTGATGGGGGTCTTACTCCACACACCCCTCACGGCTGCTCAGTAAGGAAAGTCAGCTCAGGTGAAAAGGACGATTAAAAAAAAAAAATCGGGCCAGTGGGGCTGGAGCGGAAGTACAGTATGGAGGGCATTTGCTTTGCATGCGGCCGACCCTGGTTCAACCCCCCCCGCATCCCTTGTAGTCCCCTGAGCACTGCCAGGAGTAGTTCCTGAGCACCACTGGGGGTGGCCCCCAACCCCCCGAAACAGTTGGGCCAGAGCGGTAGTACAGCAGGCAGGGGGTTGCCTTGCGTGTGGCTGACCCAGGTAGAATCCCCGGCACCCCACAGGGTCCCCGGGCTCTACCAGAGGTGATCCCTGAGCACAGAGCCTGGAGGAAGCCCTGAGCACTGCCAGGCCCGACTTTCCCAAACAAGCAAAGGGACAGAATCGCAAAGTTATGATAGTAACGTGCCTCGTCTACGGAGGGGTCTTCTGAAGAGTGAGGACCAGACACGTGGAGTCGTAGAAACACTGGCGCGGGGGTGGGGTCGGGATGCCCCCAGTTCAGCAGCCCAGAGAGAGTTTCTGCAGGACTTCTGGGGGGTCCAGAACAGGGTGGGAAGGCAGGGAGTGTGCCGTGCCTCGGGGGGTCCCACGACAGGAAGACATGATTCCCGGTGCAACTTGCAGGGCGCGGCCACCAGACCCTGCTGTGCACGTCCACGGTCCCTCCCCCAGCTCCAGCTGCAAGTGCCAAGTCCCCCTGAGCATGTGACCAGGGCTGAGTGGGTTTGACCTTGAGGGTGAGTGGCTCACTGATGGGAAACAGCGAGAGGGGCGCCGCCACCCCCAGCCCCCACTTTGTACGTGCCCAGCACTTATTACAGCCGTTGTGACATTGTCTGACTAGAGACTGGCTCATGTGTGCATGTGTGTGTGCATATGTGCATGTGCATGCGTGCATGTGTGTGCATGTACGTTGTGTGTGTGCGCACGTGCATGTGTGTGCACATGTGTGTATGTGTGTGCATGCACATGTGTGTACGTGTGTGTATGTGCATGTGTGCATGTGCATGTGTGTATGGGTGTACATGTTTGTGTGTGCGCATGTGTGTGCATGTGTGCATGTGTATGTGCGTCTGTGTGTGCATGTGTGTGCATGTGCGCGTGTTTGTGTGTGTATTGGAGAGGGGACGACTGGATTGATAATACAGGAACAAACCATGCCCCAGTGCCCTTGCTGGCCTGAAGGCCGGGGAGGCGCCTGGAGCAGAAGGGCTGTGACTGCCCGATTCCTCGAAGCAGCCCGGGTGCCAGCTGCATGGCCCGGAGAAGCTGTTTCCCCGTGGCATGGGGTGGAGAGCCGCCCATCTGGGGTCTGATGACAGATGCTGGAGTTCACTCCCAAGTGACGCCAAGAGCCAGTTTGTCTCAGCCCAGACCAGAAACAGAGATTTATGTCTCTCTGGCTGGAAGAGAGAGACTCATTTCAACATCTTCCTCGTCCCTCGCCGCCACCCCGCCCGCCTGCCGGGGACCGTGGTTTCAGCCACATCCCGCTCCCTGTCTCTCAGGCACGGGGAATTGCAGCCTAGAAGAGGCTGCGGGTTCTGGAGGACAGCGTGGGGTCCCCGCCATCCCTCGGGCCGACAGCTGCTGGAAACGGGGGTGGGGGGTCTCTGGTTTGCTGGGCATGTGGATAAACATGCAGTCTCCACGGGGAAACCAGCAAGGCCGACCTCAGGCCAGAGTGGGGTTTGGGTTTTGTTTTTGTATTTTCATTGTCTTTTGTTTTTGTTTGATTTTGTCTAACCGAGAGAGAGAGAGAGAGAGAGAGAGAGAGAGAGAGAGAGAGAGAGAGAGAGAGAGAGAGAGAGAGAGAGAGAGAGAGAGAGAGAGAGAGAGAGAGAGAGAGAGAGGGAGGGAGAGGGAGAGAGAAAGGGAGAGGGAGAGAGGGAGGGAGGGAGACAGAGAGAGGGGGAAGGAGGGAGGGAGGGAGAGAGAGAGGGAGAGGGAGGCAGACGCACACGCACATGACCACGGGTGCACACACCTCCAGCACACGTGTATTCTCACACACAGCATGCCCACATGCTCGCACCACACACCCTAAACACGGATGTGCTTACACGCAATGTGCATACATGCACACATGTATGCATATGTGCTTAGTTCCCTGCCCCCTGTGCACACAAACATGCCTTCACACAATACACGCATGTGCCCACACCCTTGTGCCCTTGCACACTGACATGTTTACATACAATATGCCACAAACATGCTCAGTCATGCCCCCCTGCTCACCACCATGCTCACTCACACATAATGAGCTCACGTGTTTATACACAGGCCCATGCGGAGACAGGCATGCTCACTTGCACACAATATGCTCACATAGGCACAAACTTTCTCTCACACATACCTGCTCACACATATTATCTTACATTTAAACATACTTACACAAGCACACACTCTTATGCAACACATGCTCACACAGGCACACATGCTCACTTGAACATACAGTGCTCACACCTGGTTCATCACACACATGCTCTCTCACATACAGGCTCTCTTGTACACACACATGTACACATATGCTCTATTGCAGACATCTGCTCTGCACAAACATGGGTGCACACACATACTCTCTTGCACACACAAGTTCCCACAAAGCTCTCTTGTAAATACACATGGTCATACATGCTCTCTCTACACACAAGCTCACAATCCCTCTTGTACAAACACAAGTTCACAATCCTCTCTTGCACACACACAAGCTCACAATCCTCTCTTGTATACACACATGCTCACACATGTTCTCTTGTACACATACATGCTCACATGTGCTCTTTTGTACACACACAAGCTCACAATCCTCTCTTGTACACACACATGCTCACACATACTCCCTTGCACACATACATGCTCACATGTACTCTTTTGTACACACACAAGCTCACAATCCTCTCTTGTACATGTTCTCTTGTACACACACATGCTCACATGTGCTCTTTTGTACACACACAAGCTCACAATCCTCTCTTGTACACACACATGCTCACACATACTCCCTTGCACACATACATGCTCACATGTACTCTTTTGTACACACACAAGTTCACAATCCTCTCTTGTACACACACATGCTCACACATGCTCTCTTGCACACACACATGCTCACACATGCTCTCTTGCGCACACACACATGCTTGCACATTCACATGGACTCTCCAGTCATCTTGGTATCAGGGTCTGATTTTTCCATCTGGAATTAGGCTCAACCATCCAAATTCATGTCATAAGCAGGAAAAAATGCCTCCTCCGGGCCTGCCTGGCTTGAGACTAGGACCCGCCGCCTGGCCGAGAGCAAGTCTCCCTCAGTGAACCCTCGCAGCCCCGACCGGCTGCTCCGCATCTGCCACAGGCCAGTTGAGGCCCTGCCCAAGAGTGTCGGTTTGCCGAAGGCTGAAACCTGGAGGACGAGGACTCACGGCGGGAAACCCACTGAGTTTCAGTTTTTGCAAAATCGAGGGGGCACACCCGGAAGATAGACTTGACAGGACGTCCCCTAGTTACTGGGGCTGGGCCCGCAGCGGTCACTGTCAAAACTCCCAGATGGCTTTAAGCTGCGGCCAAGCCTGGGGGTCACTGTTCTAGAGCAGGGGCTGGCCAGTACGTACCATGAAGGACCAGGTGTCGAGGGCCTCGAACTCTGGCACAGTCAGCTGCACATTGCATGGCGAAAGTAATTAGAGGCAACATGTAAACAGGCCAGTGAGCATGGCTGTGTTTCGATAAAACTTTATTGATAAAAACAAGCCGTGGGCCCAATGTAGCCCTTGGGCTCTAGCTTGCCAATCCCTGTTCTAGACCACCCAGGTCTTCTATGACAGGCAGCAAAAACATCCCTGGGGCTAGGGATATAGCCCTGTGCACGTGCGCATGTACACACACACACACACACACACACACACACACACACACACACACACACACTTCTGACTCTTAGTCTTTGGGTAAGTGTGGATGGAGACCTAGGAATCTGTCGAGAGAAAAAGCGTCTGGGATTCTGATACTGGGAGCCAGTGAACATCCCTTGTTAAGACCCTCCCCCGGCCCCCCGAACATTCCCTCGGCTCATCACTCAAAGTCCTCATCCTCCCTTAAGCTCCTGCCACCCTCCCCCCAGCTGTAGGGATATCTCCAACCAGCAGGCCCAGCCCACCCGCCTCCGTTCTCTCTCCTCTTAGCTCACACTCCCTTTGCTAGCTGTGCTTTCTCCTAGGGCCTCGGATGGTTTTGCTCAGTGGAGCTCTGGGGTTGGGGGGGCCGGGGCCACCTGGTGATGCTTAGCCCGTTGGTGTGGTGTGTTCGGTGCTGGAGGGTCTCAGGACCCTCCGCAGGCTGAGCTGGAGAGGCTGGGGATGGAACCAGGGTCTCACACGTGCCTCATCCCATCCCTTGGGCTTTCTCCAACCCCAGACATAATAAGTTCTTTAGTGGCACCAGTTTTGTATGGGGGAGGCTTGATGTAGGGTCTGTAGGCACGAGAGAACGGTGGGTGACTGGAGAGGTGGCAGGGGGGTGTCTGGGACCACGAGGGACACAGCACTCTCTCTCTGTCTCTGTCTCTCTCTGTCTCTGTCTCTCTGTCTCTGTCTCTCTGTCTCTGTCTCTCTGTCTCTGTCTCTCTCTGTCTCTCTGTCTCTGTCTGTTTCTGTCTCTCTGTCTCTGTCTCTCTCTGTCTCTCTGTCTCTGTCTGTTCCTGTCTCTGTCTCTGTCTCTCTCTGTCTCTGTCTCTGTCTGTTCCTGTCTCTGTCTCTCTGTCTCTGTCTCTGTCTCTGTCTGTTCCTGTCTCTGTCTCTCTGTCTCTGTCTCTGTCTCTCTCTCTCTGTCACTCTCTCTCTCTCGGGGCTGGTCTGGTCCTCACTCCCCTCAGCCTCTGTGCCCGGCCCTGCTTGCTGGCTTGTTTTCACAGGTGACGGGGACGGGACCCCTCTTCCAAGTTTCTGTTCCATGATGCGATGCTTATCTCCGCGGCCTTCTCTGAGCTCCGGGTGCTGGCCTGGCGGAGGCCTCGCCTTCTGCTTCGTGGCTCTTAATTAAATGTGTGATGGACGTGCACGACGGGGCTTGGGGAGCCGGGTGGGCCGTGGGCCAGGCGCTGGCTGAGCAGCCGCCCCGGAATGGCACCGCCTCCTGCCGCCCTGATCCTGGGACTTACGTGCCGCGGCTGGAGAAACCCCCTGGCAAGGATCTGAGCTTAGCTCTTCATCCGGGGCCTCGCCGGGCTTCCGGCGTGGCCTCGAACCCTGCTCGGGGGCCCCCCGGCTTGGCTTGGGGAATGGGGTGAGGCCCCCCTGGAAGTCTCAGGGGGATGGCTGGGGACCCCCCCACGTTCTGAAACAAGCTGTTTCCTGCCCAGGGGGACCCCTGACTTTTATTTGAGAAGTCAGCCAAGTCAGCCGAGGGAGTGGCTTATCCAGAACAGGAGTGGGGGTGCAGGCGGGAGAGTGGGGTGCAGGCGGGAGAGTGGGGATGCAGGCTGGAGAGTGGGGTGCAGGCGGGAGCGGGAGCCTGGCTTCCCCGGGGAGACACGAGCCGTTTGGGGCTGACTTCGGCTCAGTAGGTGGGTGCTTGGGGGGCATCTTGGCGCCACCCGAACTTCTGTGCTTTCAGAGACCATGAGGGCGAAGGCACCCCGAGGCCCATCTGCAGGCTGGGCGTGTAACTGACGTCCCGACCTTGCCCGAGGGTGAAATCTCCCCGGCCCCCGACTCCGAGGGCCCCGAGTTCAAGCCCTGCTCCCCCATCACCGTCGGACCAAAGCACTGAACCATCAGGCCCGAGCGCCCCTGGAAGTGACGCCCTGTGTGGGTGAGTCCGGAAGTGAGTCCCCTGTGCCCTGTGTGGGTGCCCCCCCCAGCCCCCCAATGCCAAGAGCCTCCCCAGGAGTCATTTCTCAAACACACTCGGGGCGTGAGGGAGGCCTGAGCACCCTACTGTGAGTGGGGAGCCGAGGGCGTGGTTACCTGCTCGGATCGTGGGGGTCTGGGGACCCCAACCTCCCAGCTCAGGGATTCCCGCGGTCACCAGCTCACGGCACATTTGCACGAGCTCCTTGTTGAGAGAATTTCCAGGACAATGAGGCTTCCCCTTGGCTTCCCTCCTCTGGGGGAAACTGAGGCAGGGAGGGGCGAAGCCCTTGGCTGAGGTGTGTGCTGGGAGCCACACAGGAAGCTGAGGCCAGGCGGGTGCCACAGCAAGACACAAAAGGACTAAAAGCAGCAGCGGAGGGGCTGGAGCGATAGCACAGCGGGGAGGGCGTTTGCCTGGTACGCGGCCGACCCGGGTTCGAGTCCCAGCATCCCATAGGGTCCCCTGAGCACTGTCAGGCGCCTCCTTGGTCACCTCTGGAAAGGATTTCCAGGTCAACACCCCCTGCCCCTCCCCCTCACCAACCCCCCTCCCCCAGCCCCTTCCCTTCACCATCTCCCTCTCCCCCAGCCGGGCGGATGAGAAATCCTGGTGGTGAAGACCATGCTGAGGACACCCCCCCACCCCCCAGGGCTGTCTCTGGGCCTCTGATAGGTTCATACACCAGCTCTGCGGTACCCCCCGGCCCCCTGTCCCCAGAGCTGTGTGATTTTTCTTTTTTCTTTTTGGATCACACCTGGCGATGCACAGGGGTTACTCCTGGCTCATGCACTCAGGAATCACTCCTGGCGGTGCTCAGAGGACCATATGGGATGCCGGGGATCGAACCCAGGTTGGCCGCGTGCAAGGCAAACAAACACCCTCCCTGCTGTGCTATCGCTCCGGCCCAGAGCTGTGTGATTTTTTGGCACCCTCTTGCCCTCTCTGAGCCTCAGCTGGCTTCTCAGCAAACTGATATTTCCCAAGATCCCCTCCAACTGGGGCAGAAAGTGGTGCAGCTGAAACCAGGCGACGGCCCTTACCTCACTGTCCCCGTACAACCTGCCCCAGCCAGGAGCGGCGCCCGGGGCTGAGATAAGCACCCCGGGCCCCTATCTGCCCACTGCTCCTGGCTTCTGCCCCGAGCCCTCCGTATCTGGCAGATGGGTGATGGCGAGAAAGGCGGCAGCTGGGGAGGGTGATCACGGCCCCAAGTCCCTCTCCTCATCCTTGGTCCCCTGGACGGCTGCTCCTCGAGACCCCTGGCCACGTCCCCTCCCACTCGCTCCGGCTCAGGTCTGTCGTCTCCCCTCTGGAGGCCCACATCAGGGACCCCGGAGGTGCGGCCGAGCCGGAAAGAGCTCCAGAGTCCCCCTTCCTCGGGAACACTGGCAGGGACCCCCCGCTTGCTGCCTGTCGGAAGGTCGGCTTCTGTGCACCTTTGCGGGGCGGGGCCGGGCGGGAAGTGCTCCCCTTTCCTCCCTGCCTCAGTGCTCTCAGAGTCAGGATGGTCAGCGGCCGTGAGGAGGGGGGTCTTGGAGTGGACCACCCTGTCTCCGTGGCGGGCGGTGCAGAGGGGACCCCCGCTGAGTGTGTGGTGGTTGGTTGGGGGAGGTTAATACCATTAGGCCAGGCTGGAGCCATAGCACAGCGAGGAGGGCGTTTGCCTTACACGCAGCCAACCCGGGTTCGATTCCCAGCATCCCATAGGGTCCCCCGAGCACCTGAGTGCAGAGCCAGGAGTAACCCTGAGCATCTTCGGGTGTGACCCCCCCCCAAAAAAAAGACCATCTTGGCTCTGGGGTTATCTTTGTAGCCCAGCAGGGAGGGCGTTTGCCTTGCTTGTGGCTGACCCGGGTTCGATCCCCGGCATCCCATAGGGCCCCTCAAGCATTGCCGGGGGTGATTCCTGAGTGCGGAGCTGGAGTCAGCCCTGAGCATCGGCCTGGTGTGGCCCCCAAAGAAAACAAAGTGGAGAAAAAAGACCATCTGGCTCTTCCCTGCCTCCCGCTGACCCTTTCCCCGTGGAATCTCAGGGAGGGTGTTCGCTGTAGAGCCAGCAGGATGCCTGGGGACTCGGGCCGGGTCTAAAGCTCTAGGGGGCCGCTCCGCCGAAGCTTGGGTGCCCCCCGCCACAGGCCGCGTGGAACTCTCTGCCGCGCAAGGCGTGGGGGCAGCGGGTGGGGGGTCGTTACGGATTTGGGAGCGCGTGGGGACGCCGAGGAGGAAGAGAAGGTTTTGGCTCTGGGTGCCGAGGCAGGAGGGGAGAAGGGAGGGCAGTGAAGGCAGGTGGGCGTGGCCGAGGGCACCGTGGCTGGCCGGCACGGGGACCAGGTCGAGGGCCATCTGCGCGGGGCCGGGACAGCAGGCCGCGGTGATGTGGAAACGCCCGTTTCCCCAGGCGCCGGCTCCTTGCGAAACGCTTCTCTGTCTTCCTGCGTGCCAGCCCCGCCCCAGGCCCGGTGAACTCCTTCACCTCCGCGTCCCTCTGTCCGTCTGTTGGGTTGTGCCACGCGTGGGCCTCGGGGGCTTTCCAGGGAGGCCTGGGGTGAAGTGGGGAACCTCTGGGAATAGGGATAGATGGTTCTAGAATCCCGCACGCACATTCCCCGGGACCACCCGCCAGCCGCGCCCTGGCACCCCTGGGCTCGGGAAGGCTGGAGCTGGTGTTTGAGGGGGTGCGGGCTGGTGGGCGGAGGGAGGGAAGTCACCGGACACTGTTGCCTTGACCTCTGCCATCAGAACAGCGCGGTGAGAGCGCCGGCCGGTTCTCACGGCCCCGCGGGGCTGGCCTTCTGGGTCAGCATCTCACCCAGCCGTCTGGACAAGTCCATCTTGTGGGGTCAACGGGACCGTGCTGAGGAGCTAACGTAGCCCCAATCTCAGCACATGGACATACGAAAACACAGACATATACATATACTTACACATATACAAACATACATGCGTTCACAGTGCACATATGCTCAGACACTTATACATACGTGCGGATATGCTCACATATACACATACACAATGCACATATACATATGCGTATATACATATACTGTAGCACCGTCGCACTGTTGTCCCGTTGCTCATCGATTTGCTCGAGGGGGCACCAGTAGCGTCTCCATTGTGAGACTTGTTACTGTTTTTGGCATATTGAATACGCCACGGGGAACTTGCCAGGCTCTCGGTAGCTTGCCGGACTCTCCGAGAGCGACGGGGGAATCGAACCCGGGTTGGCCGCATGCAAGGCAAACGCCCTACCCTCTGTGCTATCACTTATCATGTTCACCTCACACATTACAAACATACAAATAAACATATATGTGTCCACAGTACACACATGCTCATACACACATGCAGACAGACCCGTACATCTAGACACACATGTAGACATATGCGTGCACACACACACACACACACACACACACACACACACACAGAGTGAAGGAGAGTCGGGGTCTGCTTCGGAGCAGTCCTCTTGAGAGCGGGGGGGAGGGGCTGACAGAGTTGGGCTTCTGAAATGACTCGGAGGGGTCCGGGGTAGGATGTGGAGCAGAGCACTGTGGGGGGCCCTGGGGAGGCGGGTGCGGCCCCTGCCCGCTTGGGGGGTGCCTTTGGAGACAGGAAGTCCCTCCCTTTCTTCCTTAGCTCTTTGCAAAGGGACACGGGGGTCCCCACATGCAACCGTCACCTGCCCTCATTTGGGCAAAGAAGGTGGAGCTGTCCAGGCCGTAGCTGGCAGCACGGGGCTTTGCTAAGGCGAGCCCGCAGGGGTGAGAGTGCAGGGGTGAGTCTGCAGGGGTGAGCCCGCAGGGGTGAGAGTGCAGGGGTGAGTCTGCAGGGGTGAGCCTGCAGGGTGAGAGTGCAGGGGTGAGAGTTCAGCTGTGCCCCTGCTGGGTTTCTTGGGCAGAGTGTGGGGACGGTTGCTGGGCAGAGCAGGAGGCCCCCCTTCCTTGCTGGGAGCTCTCAGACTCAGGTCAGCGAGCCCCTCTGGGCTCCCGGTCTGCTAGTCAGAGCCCCAGGAGCTCAGTAAACTCCCGTTCCATGTTTGTGCACGGAGAAGGTGGTCCGGGCGCTGCCTAGCGCGGAGGGTGGTCTGATGAGGAGGTGCAGGAGGAGGGAAGGAGAGTGGGGGAGGTGAGGGGTCGACGGTGGAGGACCTGAAGACGTGACCCCGATGAGGAGCTTCTCATCTGGGAGCCCACCCACAGGCTACGGAATGGTCCGATGTTTGGGGGGTTGTTCCTCAGAGAAGGTGGTGACATGCCTGGGTCCCCCATCTCCTCTCTCTCTCTCCCTCCCTCCCTCCCTCCCTCTCTCTCTCTCTCTCTCTCTCTCTCTCGCTCTCTCTCTCTCACTCTCTCTCGCTCTCTCTCTCTCTCTCTCACTCTCTCCTGGATGAAGGAAGGTAGAGAGCCAGTCCTGTGGGGGTCTCGAGGGACGGTACAGCAGGTAGGGCTCTTGCCTGCATGAGGACGACCCAGTTCAATCCCAGCACCCCAGAGTCCCCCATGCCCCGCCAGGAGTGACCCCTGAGTGCAGAGCCAGGGAAAGCCCCTGAGCATTGCTGCGCGTGGCCAAAGACCAAGAAAAAAAAAGGCCTCCAGAAATCCGAACTTACCCCCTCCTGGTTGGATCTAAGAAGTCGAGAGAGAGAGAGAGAGAGAGAGAGAGAGAGAGAGAGAGAGAGAGAGAGAGAGAGAGAGAGAGAGAGAGAGGAGAGAGAGAGAGGAAAGAGAGAGAGAGAGAGGAGAGAGAGAGGAAAGAGAGAGGAGAGAGAGAGAGGGGGGAGGAGAGAGAGAGAGAGAGAGGAGAGAGAGGGGGGGAGAGAGAGGAGAGAGAGAGAGAGGGGGGAGAGAGAGAGAGAGGGAGAGAGGGAGGGAGAGAGGGAGGAGAGAGAGGGGGGGAGAGAGAGAGGAGAGAGAGAGAGGGGGGAGAGAGAGAGAGGGAGAGAGGGAGGGAGAGAGGGAGGGAGAGAGGGAGGAGAGAGAGAGAGAGAGAGAGAGAGAGAGAGAGAGAGAGAGAGAGAGAGAGAGAGAGAATGACGAAGGACAGATGGCAGATGGCCCGGGGGTCGGAGGCTGTCAGGAAGGAGCGACAGAAGAAGGAGTGACGAGAAGGAAGGCCCCATTGGCACGGCCCTGGGGCAGGAGAGGGCCACGGAGGAGGACAGAGGGCAGGTTAGAAGTTGGCTCGGTCGTGATTTCCGGTGAGTCAGAGACCGGGGCGTCCCTGTCAGGAGAAGTGGCACTGTTGTGGCTGAGGGAACGGGCGGTGGGGTGGGTCAGAATGTTCCAGAAGTTGAGCCCTGACAGCGTGTGTCTGCCCACCTGCAGTGGTGGGGGGACCTGGACAATTCTCGGGGGGGGTGGGGGGGCAGACAGTCCCCGGGAGGGGGCGGGCAGAGCAGCCCCTGCATGGGCCGGCCCCGGGGGTGTGGGCCTGGAAGGAAAAGCCGGCCCGGTCCCGTTTCAGGACCGTCCGGAGACCGGCCAAGCGGCCTGAGCTGGGAGGCGGGTGGCCGCGGGAGGGAGGCCAACCAGGAGAGCAGAGAGGCGTCCAGCCCCGGAGGCCGTGATGAAGTGAGAGAATGGGCGGCGGAAGGTGCTAGAAAAATTGGACATTCTGCCGGTGATCTCAGGCCTGCGAAGGTCAGTCGTGGGCATGGGCCGGCCCGGGAGGTGGCACAGGGCAGAGCCCTGTTAGGGACACCAAGGGACCGCGCGACCCCACTGACCGTCTCTCGCCTGGCTGCCGGGGGTACCTCGACTCGGCTTGGAAGACTGCAGGCGGAGGGAAGGGGTCAGAAGCCCCCCTGAGGGGCTGGAGCGATAGCACAGCGGGGAGGACGTTTGCCTTGCGCACGGCGGACCCGGGTTCGATTCCCAGCATCCCATAGGGTCCCCCCGAGTACCGCCAGGAGTAATTCCTGAGTGCATGAGCCAGGAGGAACCCCTGTGCATCGCCGGGTGTGACCCAAAAAGAGAAATAAGCCCCCCAACACTGCAGGTGGGGATCCCCCAAAGCAAGCTCCCCCTCACCCCCCCAGCAAATCGAGTGGCATCGGGAAGGATTTGGGTTATCTTTCTGCCTGGGTCCACTGAGTTCTGAGTCCAAACTCGGCTCATTTCTTCTAGCAAAAACGTGGTTCCCCGCTAAGGGGGAGTTTGGATTCTCACTTGGTCGCCACCTCAACCCTCCCTGGTCTGTCGCTCCCGGGGTGCCTCTCTCGGCCCAGCTGGGTCCCGGCCAGGCCAACTCAGCCTCCTCCCTCCCCGCCCTCTGGCCATGCGGCCCCAGACCGGATCCCAGGAGGGGAGGGGAATTTCCCCATCTGGCAGAGGGGCATGAAAAATCAGGCGCAAGTGGTTTTTTCTTTTTTTTTTCCCTGCACAGCAACCAGAGGTATCAAACCGTGGCTTCTTTCCCCTTCCAACGCTTTTGCAATTTACGTGTGCGTGGGGTTCCCCGACAATGCCTGGATGGGACCAAGAGTCGTAAAAAAAAAATTCCATCATTGCAGAAATGGGCAAAGAGGGACCGGAGAGATGGCTCACCAGGGACCCGGGTTTGATGACTACATAGGGTTCCCTTGAGTCACTCAAGGCGTGAGCTCCTGAGCACAGAGCCCGAGTACCATCTCTGAGCACCATCAGATGTGAGTAACGAAACAAAACAGAACAAAAGAAATGGACGCGTTTGAGTCTCTTTCCTCTGCCTTGCTGTAGAGAAAGAGCTCGACTGAGAGGTATCCCTGCCATCCGTGTGGCTCCTTCCTACATGCCGGGGGTGTCCCCCCCTCCGGAAGCCAGGAATTGCCCCCTCTCTCTCACTGGGTCTGCAAATCCTCTAAACAGCCTCAATCTGCGCACAGAGCAGGTATTAGCAGGAGTGAGCGAGGGGTGCGTAGGAAGCAGGGGGTCGCCGAGAGAGCTCACGGAGGGGAGAGAGATGCCCGAGGCCCAGCCGTCACCCCCACGTCTGCCTCCCCTGCTCCCCGTGACGTCGGGAGAGGAATAAGGGCCCGGGGGAACCTGAGGTTCCCTCTGCCACTCGCAACCTCAGGCAAGTCTCTGACCCTCTCAGTTCCCTGCTGCGTCTTGGGAGGAAGGGAAAGAAACAAAGAGCGTTGTTGGAGTTTTGGGAAGACGAGCAGCGATTTCAAGCGTAGGTGACGGCAGAGCAGGGATTCCTGGGTCCCCCGACACGGAGATGCCCACCGCAAGGCCGCTGGGCGCAGGGCCTGCTTCTCGGAGCGGGTGCGAGGAAGGAAGATGGGTTCCCACAGGCTTATGCTGGTTTCCCGAGTGAGACCCGGGGTAGCTTTGCTCTGGGAGTCCTCACTGGCTCAGAGGCCCGGCGTGGCGGGTCTGTCGGGTACCTAGAAGATGATCTCCCCGTTGGCGTCTGCCTCTCCTGGGGAGCAGTCTGGGTGAGAACGCGACAAACAAAACCTAGTTTTTGCAGCAAAATGGAGGGTGGCAGGCACCAGTGCTTGGAGAGCAAATCCGGAATTCAGGGGGCCGGGGGAGGGAAAAGCTGGAGTGTGCTGGTCTCTTTCTTACCCGGTCCTGCTCACTTCCTGTCCACCACATTCTCCATTTAGCCGAAATCCTGGAGAAACAAAATTCCGGAGACGTCAGCTTTAAAGCTGCATTTGACTCTGATGGGATTTGACGGCAGCTGCATTGCTTCGAAGATTCTGGTTTAGGGGACCAGAAGTCCAAGGACCCAGATCACAATGCTCACCGTCTCGGGCTGGACCGGAAGTGATAGGAAGTCTAGGACTCCGTCTTCAGACTCGTGCTTGCACCTTGCAGCTGCCTGACCCAGGGATACAGGCTTTGATGTCCGGAGCGATAGTGACTATTTTGTGATCATGAGGACCCTCTCTTCGTTGGCACAGGAATGTCTCCAGCCCCGAGGCACATTGGAGCTGCCAAATTAGACCCACCCTGAGACTATTTCCCTTGAGCCCTCTTGCTCTACAAACATCCTTAACACTTCTTGGTTTTAGATATAATTTCTCTCTCTCTCTCTCTCTCTCTCTCTCTCTCTCTCTCTCTCTCTCTCTCTCTCTCTCAAATGCATGACTCTGAAAAGCGCGGGATTTAGCCCCAAATCAGATCTTCAGCTGGATGAGCACGCGGTGCCATACCCGAGAGCAAAGCCTTGCAGGAATGTTTGTAAGCAGCCCAGGCCTCAACATCAGAGGCAGCAGGTCCCGAAGAGCTGGGTGCCCGCTGCCGTCACAGAGGGAGCTGGTGGTTTCGTGTCTGGTTGGTCAGGCTGCCCCGGGGAGCCGCGTGCCAGCACCCTGGTACACGGCTGAGCTGAGTCACTCCGCAGACCGGCCTGGTGTCCCGTGCCAGGCAGCCTTGGGGACAAGAGGCTGGTCCTCACCTTCCTCCCTGTCCTGGAAAAGCCTGAGCTGACCCCGTGCACCTTGACCTTGCTTTTGCAGTCGCTCTGCCCTCTCTCCACCCAGCGTCCGTGCGTCTGTGCATGCGTCTACGGCTGGCTGGGTGGAGGACGGATGTCCTAGTATTTTCCCTTGGGAAAAATCACACCCGGCAATGCTCGGAGGTTACTCCTGGCTCTGCTCTCAGAAATTACTCCTAGCAGTGCTCAGGGAACCCTACGGGATTCCGGAATAGAACCTGGGTCTGCTGCATACAGGGCAGGTGCCCTCCCCAGTGTCCTGTTCATCCGGCTCTGGGATGGGTATGATTTTGCTCCTCCTTCCCCCACCGCCCCCCTGGTCCCCGCCACCATCAGAAAAGATGGTGAACTGAACAAATGGAGTCAGTTGGTTGGGCGTGCCTTAGGATTACCAAGATGAAGCAGTATGTGCTCCCCCCCCCCCAAAAAAAATAACCCGACACCTGTCACCCCAGCCCGGGGCTGCAGGCATGAAGGACCAGGCTCCCCACTGACCACAGGCGGAAGCACATCTGAGCAGCTGTGGTTTCCAGGCTCCTAAGGCTGCGAATGGATCCCATCTTCACTCACTCTCTGGATGCAAGAAAGAGCATCTTCCTCTCGGGAGTTTGGCCGGTGACTACCCCCC
The DNA here is from genome assembly GCF_027595985.1 of Sorex araneus. Taxonomy (NCBI): domain Eukaryota; kingdom Metazoa; phylum Chordata; class Mammalia; order Eulipotyphla; family Soricidae; genus Sorex; species Sorex araneus. The sequence continues at coordinate 232,926,863 of NC_073304.1, read as the reverse complement.
ACCACCCTCCAAGCTGAAGGGGTCCGGAGAAGTGGGGAATGGCGGCCCCCCAAAACTGGGTGTGAATGTCTCATGGGTAGTCCGGAAGACTCCACCGTTTCCCCAGAGATCGCTGATAGATTCAGGGTGCAGGGTGCAGCCCCAGGGTGGGGCTGGAGCGTGTCCCCACCGATGGGCACCCAGCCCTCTGTTCCCGCTCCCCTGCTGATCATCCCTTCTCCTGCCTTCTTCCGGGGTGGGGGGGCGGGGAGCTGGCAGCACTTCGAGTTCTGGACATGACATACTTCCACTGACTGTGACTCAGCTCTAAGAAAAAGATGCAATCTTTTTGTTTTGTTTTGTTTGGGGCCACACCCGGCAGTGCTCTGCGCTCGGGGATCACTCCTGGCAGGGCTTGGGGAACCCGGCAGGGCGTCCGTCGGAGAGTCAAACGCAACCGCCCTCCCCTCCGCACCCCAGAAGTTGCAATCTCGCCTGCCTTTTGCTACGACTTGGACGGAAGCGGAGGGCGTCCCGTGGAGCAAACTAAGTCCGAGGGAGCAGGACGAGATCCGGGTGATCTCACCCGTCTGTGTCACACGAAGAAACAAAGCCGGGAGTGGACATTGGCCAATGTCAACAAACCCGGGCTTCTCTGGCGACGGGCCTGAGGTCTCCGAGCGGGGGAGAGGGTCTGGGTGGGGGAGGAAGCGTCGTCGGACTCGAAGTGACATAAGGACTGTGCTGGAGGGGTCTTGGCACTTGGCATGAGGAGGCCGTCACAGGGTGCGCCAAAAGCGCTAGCCGCCACGCTGGTCACCACCTCCCCCAAACCACAGCGGGATCTCGCTTTTCCAGAGTGGGAAGCCCTTCCGAATGGGAGTGGGAATTGGCTCAACACGACTGGGCTGAATTTGAGTCACTTGGGAGCGATGGGCACTCAAGGATTGCAATGAAATAACGATACTAAACAGAATCAACAGGACCACGGACGGTGTGGCATTTGAACCCATGCCATCGAAATGACTGGAGCCTAAATCTAGAGCCTTAAGCCACTTGGTCCTGCTACACAGCGGGGAGGGCGTTTGCCTTGCACCAGGCCAAGCTGGGTTCAATTCCTCTGTCCCTCTCAAAGAGCTCAGCTAACCACCGAGAGTATCCTGCCCGCATGGCAGAGCCTGGCAAGCTCCCTGTGGCGTATTCAAGATGCCAAAAACAGTAACAATAAGTCTCACAACAGAGATGTGACTGGTGCCCGCTTGAGCAAATCGATGAGCAATGGGACAACAGCGCGACAGTGCTAAACAGAGTCAAGTAGAGGGGCGGAGCAATAGTTCAAGCAACGAGGCGCTTGCCTTGTGTGCGGCTGACTCTCTTTGATCCTCGGAGCACACAGGGTCCCCTACCCCCCAGCACAACCAGGAGTGATCACCGCTCAGAGTCAGGAGTAAGCCCCGAGCACGGCTGGGTATGACCCAGCACCCACCTTCTCCACCCCCCCCCCAACAAAAAATGTTGTCCGGGTGAATCTGAAGCTGCCATTTCCCACGTGGGCCCTTGGCAATCTGCCCCAGGTCCAGTTCCCTCCACCTGGTACTCAAATACCCGGATCCTGTTGCTCTCACGGGGTCTCCTGTGGTTGACTCTCTGTGTATTTCTGTACTCGTGTGTGTTTCGCCTGGATCTTTCATCCTTGGTTTCTGACCACGCTAGGAGATTTGCCGACCCCTCTCAGGGTCCACCAGTCTCCCCACACCTTCCTGTAATTCCATCCCAGTGTCCCAAGGGTTTCGTGTCTACTGGCCATCTACCTCCATTGTCATAGTAGGAGGTGACAGGATGGGCCATTTGCATTCTGCTTTATCACGTGCCGTTTGGGAGCAGGTTGGCAGCCTGAGGGCCCAGGGCTGTGATTCTGGGCATGTGGGTCCTGCCTGGGCTCTTGCTTTTCGTGTGCTTCCTCGCCCATCTCCCCCCACTGAATGGCCATCAGTGCTCACATCCCACGCTCACCTGGAGCCCCGAACTTGCAAAGTGACATGGTCCCTATGTGAACTGCGATGTGATTGGCTGAGATGAATGTGTCACTGTGCGGCCCCTCATGATTGGCTAGAGGACACTGGGTCTCTGTTCTCGATGGAATATTATGCAGCGCTGAGAAAGGTGAACCCTTGCCACTGGCAGCTCAGTGAAAGGAACCCCAGGCATGTGTGCCTGTCCAAAGCAATAAAACGAGTGACTGAACAAAATGACATAAAAACACAACCAATGACATTGATCACAGGGCTGGGGTCCCCAACCAGAGAGGATGGGTGGGTGGGGGGGCAAGGGAATGGGGGAGGATCAGGGTTGTGGAAGATGTTGGGGTTTTATTTGTGCCAAACTCTTGGCACATTTCCCACTTTTAGTTTGTCGGCCCTGGGCGACTCCCTTCAAGGGGTGCCTACGGTGTGCATAAGAATCGGTGTTCTTGGTGACTCCCCCAACCTGTGGTCCATGATGCCCTGCCCTGGGCCAGGTGCTCTGCAAACTGCTTCCCGAAGCAACACTGCCTGTCTACTTAATCAGTACCTTTTTTTTTTTTTTTTTGCTTTTTGGGTCACACCCAGCGATGCTCAGGGGTTACTCCTGGCTCTGCACTCAGGAATTACTCCTGGCGGTGCTTGGGGGACCATATGGGATGCCGGGGATCGAACCCGGGTGGGCTGCGTGCGAGGCAAACGCCCTCCCCGCTGTGCTATCGCTCCAGCCCCTTAATCAGTACCTTTATGCGTGGGGGCTACTTTGGACTCTGGGGTTACTCAGTTTCTCATCAAAATTCCCAGCGATGTATTCCTACCAGTATGGAATTACGGGTTCTTCTCTGCGTTAGTCGTGACCCCTCATGGCATCAGCTGTGTTACTCAGGTGATCGCCAGTGGCGCTTCGTCCAGACAGCAGCTGCTTTGGGGGCTGCCTCTCAACCGTGCTCAGGGGGCCGGGGACCCTCCTGACGACGCTCCGTGCCCGGGGTCAGTGGTTGGATCCAAGGACCCGGGGATGTGGATTTGGAGCTGCCCCCTTGGCCTGGGGTCTCCAGAACTGTACCTGTCAGTGCTCAGAGGAGCAGGTGGGGCCAGGGGTCAGCTGTGTGCAAGGCCTTGGCCTGGCCTCTGTGTCGGCTCCCTCCCTCCAGGTCACTGTTGAATAGCTCTACCGGACAGACCGGCTAATCCAAGCCTCAGCTCGCCCTGGCCTCAGCAGCTTCTCCAGGGACCGTGGGTGCATTAGAGCAGCTGCCCCGGGCACCCAGAATCTCCCTGCCATTGGGGCCCAGTGGATTGTGTGTGTGTGTGTGTGTGTGTGTGTGTGTTTGCGCTAGAGTACGCATATTGCCTGCATGCGTGTACACATGACATTGCACTGTGATGAGCTTTTGGTTCATTGTGCATATGTGATGGTGCTCTAACTGCATGGCGCACCTGTGTGTGGTGCTTTGTGTCCAGGGGTATTGCATGGCGGTACATAGCTCATGCTTGTCCATGTGTATGTGAATAGGTTTGTGCATGTAACACTGCATGTATGTTAGGGTACATGATGACTGCATGTGCATGCATGTATGTATGGATGTTAGGGTACGTGATGTGCGTGCATGCATGTGTACATACATGTTAGGATACCTGATGTGTGTGCATGTACATGTGCATATATGTTAGAGTACGTGATATATATACATGCATGTGTGCATATATGTCAGTTATGATGTGTGTATGCATGCGTGTATGTATGTTATGGTACATGGTGCATGTGTGTGCATGCATGTGTGTATGTATGTTATGGTACATGGTGCATGTGTGTGCATGCATGTGTGTATGTATGTTGATATGTGGTGTGTGTGCATGCATATGTCTATGTATATTATGGTATGTGGTGCATGTATGTGCATGCATGTGCACATGTGCACTGCGATGCTGTGTGCATGCATGTATGCACATGATGTGCATGTATGACGCTGCATGTGGAGAACCCTTCCCCAGAGAGCACCCTGGGGTGGCTGGGACTTGTTCAAGACCTCTGTTACCGCTGTCCTCTTAGGCACTTGGTGATAAAGTTCCCCCCTGCCTCAAAATTACAGGGTAGCGGTTTGTTAATTAAATCTCCAGTTCCAGCAGAACTGCTCACCGAGGCCATGCGGTTGGGTTTGCAGGGGGCCTTCTTCCTGGGGGGTGGGAAAGTGGCCCAGCTGGTCAGGCAGGTTCCAGGGGCTGGGAGGAGCCCAGCAGAGGGGTCTAAGCCTCGAGATTTAGACGCAGTGAATAAAAAGAAAAAGCGTCTAGGGGCAACTGGTTTCCGGCCAGGGAAGCTTGCTGGCCTGCCCGTGCCTCGCCGGGCTGGGCTGTCTGGATGTTTATTGATCTGGTTCTCAGAGCCAGTGGGCGTCCTGGAGCTGCCTCTGTGAATCCCACACCCACACCAGTGCTCACAGCTCCGGGAGAGAGGTCCGTGGCGCCTCTCTCCACGCCGGTTGGTTCCCGAGTTACTGAATCAGCGTCGGGGGCGGTCTCGGGTCCTCTGGGAAGCTGCTGAACTCATGCAATCTCCAGAGTTTGTAGTAATATGTCTCATTAATACTGGGAGGAAGGGAAATTGCTCTCTTAATCATTGCATGCCTCCGCGTTTCCTTCTAGCTGCTGGGGAAGAGGCTGGAAGAGGCTAAACACACACACACACAGACACACACACACAGACACACACACACATGGAGTCACAAAGATACCATGTTGTAAATAAAATTTTATCAGCACACAGGCCCCGCCCATCTCTTTACTACTGCGTCTGACAGAATTGAGTACCAGTGATGGACACTCATTAGCCTAAAGAAAGCCTAAAATACTTCTTTTTTTGGCCTGTCTGCCAGACATGCCTCTAAAGGATTGGCTAGAAGGTGAGAAAAGGAAGATCCGGATCCCTTCCTGGTTGTGTCCTAGGGATGGGGAAAGGGCAGGAAGAAAGTGAGAAAATGCCCCATCTTGAAGGTTCTTCTGTGGCACTGTAGCAGTGTCCTTCCGTTGCTCATCGATTTGCTCGAGCGGGCACCAGTCACGTCTCCATTGTGAGACTTGTTACTATTTTTGGCATATTGAACACGCCATGAGTAGCTTGCCAGGCTCTGCCGTGCGGATGTGATACTCTCGGTAGCTTGCCGGGCTCTCCGAGAGGGGCGGAGGAATCGAACCTGGGTTGGCCGCATGCAAGGTGAACGCCCTACCCGCTGTGCTATCTCTGAGGGATCTTCTAGATCAAGTATTTGCATGTCTTCCTTTACATAAAGTGCATCGTAGACCATGGGGTTCCCAGGTGCCCATGACGCCTGCCAATAAAGTTTTATTTGCAACATGACATGGCATCTTTGTGACTCTGTGTGTGTGTGTGTGTGTGTGTGTGTGTGTGTGTGTGTGTGTGTGTGTGTGTGAGGCAGATGCGTGCTGAGCTGAGGAACTGCATTTCTCCCGAGGCCCGCAGAGCACCTGTGAGGCTCTCACATGGAGGAATGTCAGAGCGGTGGGTGGTTCTGTTAGAGATTTCCTGAGCATGAGGAAGAGGCTGGATGGGGGTGGGGGGGGTGGAGGGGAGGCGTGGCCCGCAGGGTGCAGGAGGAAGAGAGCGGCGGAAACGGAAACCTTTTCCCTGCAGGTTTGGAGGCCGAATCTGGGCGTGTGGGGAGCAAGGCGGGGTCACGCGGATACCTGTGGGAGTGATTGCCACACGGGTGGGGAAAGAGGAGCAGGTGTGCGAGGAGGTGGAGGTGGGGGCGGGAGGGATGATGGATGCCGGCTTTGCTCATTCCGAGGCAGCCTTGGGATTCCCAGGTGCCGCGGGCCAGGCTGCTGGGAGCGTGCCCCTGGAAGACGCAGCTGCAACACCCGGGCATGCAGAGCCTCCCGGCTGGGGACGTGTTTGCTGCCACAGTGCTGCTTCTCCGCCGCCCCAGGGCGGGAGGTAAAGAAAGAGGCTCTGGGAGCAGACAGGCCTGCGGAGGACGAAGGGTCTGGCTGCGGGTGGGCGAGCCAGGCTGGGCCCCAGCCTCCCTGGGGGGCTCTCGGAGCCGTCCAACTGGCTCCCCTGAGGCCAGGGAAGCCTTCGGCTCTCTGAAGGGCCTCAGGAAGGCTGAGCAGAGGTGGCCAATGAGAAGCCCCCAGGCTGGTGCGTGCATGCGTGCAACCTCTCACGTGCGCACACACACACACACACACACACACACGTACTTGCACACGCGCACCTCCAAGGGTGCCTCCAGGCCCTTGTGCGCGCTCACTCCTGGCCCCGTCGGTCTCTGCTCTGAGAATGTTCTTGAAACTCTTGGCGGTGGGGTTGGTCATTCTCATGCTCTTTGCCCCATCACCTTTTTTTTTTTGTCCATCACCTTAGTACCTTACTCGGTTCCTGATCAGAGGGGCCAAGGTCTCCCCAGTTAGGGGGTCCACCCAGGAGGATCAGCCCCCCCCCACCCACCCGCCTGCCTGTCCCCGAGGCTCCTCCCCTTGTCCCTCCGCAGCCTCTGTAATATGGGGAGATTGATGGGACTCTGATCCTTGGCTGAGTTTCCAGGAGAAGTGGCTCAGGGATCAGCTCTGAAGCCTTGGCATTTCTCGGGGGCTGGCCTCCTGTCCCCAAACACATCCTCTTGCTCCCCACCCCAGGCCGGTGCTGGCGGTTAGGACACTCCAGACGTCTCCCCTCCCTGGACAGAGATAGAAGGGGGCAAGTCTCAGATTCCCCCCTCCTGCTCTTGGCGATCTCCCCTTGGCAGTGCTTGCTTCTCTCCCGGCTGCCCTCGGGGGCTCCCCGCATCCTCGGACGCCCCCTCTGAGGTCGGCCCCGGCCTGAGTCAGCTTGGAAAGCACGTTGCCTTGTCCAGTCACGTCCACTTCCTCCCGGTGGTCAGCCTGTGTCCACCCCATTCACCTGCTCTGTCAGAGCTCCCCACCTGTGCGCCTGTTCACCCGGGGGACCCCACAACCCTCATCCCGTCCATCCACCTAGGTGGCCTCAACCGCCTCGATCCACTGATTTACCTGGCAGCAACTCCTCACCCCGGTACATCGCCCTTCTTGCCTTGCAGGGTTCCATGGCAACCGGAATTCCTTTTCATCCATCTGCCCGCTCGCGTGACTGTGGGGGGCAGAGAATACTCACCGGAAAGGGCCAGAAGCTTCTGGGCTTAAACCCCTGAAGGTTTAGGGAGTTCCTGCTGCCTCTGTACTTACCCTTCCTTCCCGTGTCTCATCCCAGGGACTTAAGAGAGATGGACGGCCCAGCCCTGGCCGCTGAGGTCTCAGGGGTCCGCACTTGGCCCCAGGGGGAGCTTGGGAACCCGGGGAAGCGGCTTGCCTCCTTCTAGACCGTGTTTGAGAAGGATCCAGGGCGAGGGCGCAGCGCTCTGGGGCTTCCTACCTCGGCACCCTGCAAAGTCTCGCCAAGCTCGGAGGCTCTGCTCTAAGCCTGCAGGCTCCTAGCTGTCTGACCCCAGCCCTCTCCCCGGCTTCAAATTACCAGTCGGACTGGAAACCCAGAGCCAGCCAAATGCACCGGGGTTCCCACCAACGAGGCGAAGCAAGCTGGGAGCCAGGAGGACTCAGTCTGAAGCTCCCCCCCCACCCCGCCGCCCGGCCCCCAGCAGCTGGGAGCTTCTCCCAGGAAGGTGATTGTGTGTATGTGTGTGTGTGTGTGTGTGTGTGTATGTGTGTGTGTGTGTGTGTGTGTGTGTCCACATGCAGCTTCTCCCTCTGCCAAAGTTGCCCAATTCTTCTTTTCTTTTCGGTTTGGGGGCCACACCCAGTGGTGCTCAGGGCTGACTCCGGGCTCTGAGTTCAGGGATCACTCCTGGTGGGGCACAGGGGACCCTATGGTGGCATTGGGGATGGACCCCAGGTCCAACTCGTGCAAGCAAATGCCCTGCTTGCTGTCCTCTCTCTGTCTCTGTCCCTGTCTCTGTCTCTGTCTCTGTCTCTGTCTCTCTGGCCCTGGCCTGGTTTTTCAAGTGTTTTTGGACCCTAAGTGTGGACTCTCGGAGGGGTGCCACGCGGCAGGGTAAACTGGGGGACTGGCGGATTTCGCTGGCTGCGTGGGAGAGAACACCACTGACCCCTGAAGGCCAAGTGCCTGGCTCGCCGGCTGCTGGCTGAGTCAAGGCCGGAACTTCCCCGAGTCCGTTTCCCTCCTCCCCACCCCCTCACCCGCAGGCGCACACACTTGACCTACACTTGATTTTCGGAGCACTTGAGATTCCTGACCGGGGCCGCGGAGTGACTCATGGAGGCGGGTCTCCTGGTCTGCGTTGTGGCAGAGGTGGTGACTTCGGGGCCCTGGGAGGAAGGGAACCCGCACCCCCTGAGATTAAAAAAAAAAAAAAAGCTTGTCCAGTACTGCAGCCTCTTGGTGGCAGTGCCCGGGGTCACGTACTCGCTTCCCGCCTTCGCCCATTCGAGGGCACCGCTGAGCTCCTGGTGTGGGGCACAGGTTCTACCCTTTCCTGGACCGTCCTGGCAGGGGTCCCGGCCATCTTCACCTACAAGTCCTGGATGGGATCAGAGACTAAGTCTGTCCTGGATGGATGCCTTTGAGTAGGGCACGAGCCAACTTGGTGGTTGTGGGGGTCCAACTGGGGGGTCCTCCGTTCTCTCCCCATTCCCTAGAGCTCGGCTGGATGGCCGGTGTGGGCATCTGGCCCCAGGCAAGTGTCCTCTTTGTCTGCCTCCTGCTCTGGACCCCCCGGCATGGGGTTGGGGCGGCTCCCCCGGCCAGTGTCTGCCTCCTGCTCTGGACCCCACGGCATGGGGTTTGGGGGCTCCCCCGGCCAGGCTCTGACGACCCCCTCCCTGTTTTTCTTTTTTTTTTTTTAATCTTCCTCCAAGTGGGGACTGGATGAGAAGAACAGGGGCGGGGAGAGAAGTAGGACCCAGCGTCCCGGCCTGAGCGAGGCGTGACGAGCCCCGTCAGGTTCTGGCCTGAAGCGGAGGCGCCGGCCCCGACCCACCCACTGGGGCTGTTCTCCGTCAGGCCCGAGGTGGCGGCGCAGCCTGGAGACAGACTTACATATACATCGCCCTGGCAACGTTTAGGGAAACGGGCTGCGAGGCTTGGGGGTGGCTATTATGGGATGGCTGCCTTCCCTCCTGCCTCTGCTCACCGCCCTGCAGGCTCAGCGCGAGAACCAGGCATTGGGGTCCCTCGGGTCGGCTTCCAGGGTCTTCCCCGGGCGCCTCTGGGGTGCAGCATCGCCAGCGACCTCGAGGCGTCGGGGTCCTTGGGCTTTATTGATTGCCAGAGGCCGATTCGGGTTCTCTACTGGCTCTGGGGCTAGAGGGAGAAGGGACGGGTGTGTGCGTGCGTGCGTGTGTGTGTGTGTGTGTGTGTGTGTGTGTGTGAGTGTGTGGCCGTGCATGTGTGCGTTCAGGTGTGCTGCTCTCTAGGTGTGGGTCTGTGTGCCGGTGTGACCATGTGTCCCTCTATGTGCGTGTCCAGAGGTGCATGTGCGTGTCTGTGTGGCTCCCAAATGGGTCAGAGCCATGGAAACTGAGGCAGCAGCTCCTGTGGAAACCTGACCACACACACTAGCTCTCTCGCTCCAGGATGCTGGCTCCTAGCCGCGGGTGGCCATCTGCGTGTGCGACCCTGTGTTTGTTTGCACGTCTGCGATGTGTCCCTGTGTGCCTCTGGGTGGGTGGATCTGCAGCTGTGTGTCTCCGTGGGCGTGCATCTCTGTGCATGTCTGCAGCTGTGCCTCTGTGTGTGTACGCGTGCGTTGTGTACCTGGCTGCATTCCTGTGTGAGTTTGTGCATCTCTGTGTCTAATCGTGTCCGTGTGTCTGTTTGTATACTTGCACCTGTGGTGTTTGCTTTGTATTTTGGCTTTAGATTTTGGGCCACACCTGGCGATGCTCAGGGGTTACTCCTGGCCCTGCACTCAGGAATCACTCCTGGCTGTGCTCGGGGGACCCTCTGGGATGCCAGGGATTGAATACGGCTTGGCTGCGTGCAAGGCCAGTGCCTGACCCGCTGTCCTGTTGCTCCAGCCCTTGCCTGCTCCTGTGTTTGCATATCTGCATCTTTGGACACTTGCGTGTGAGTCCATGTACCTGTGACTCGGTTTACAGCTGTGTCTGTATGACCGTGTCAGTGCCATGTGTCGGGCTAAGGCCGGCGACTCTAATTGAGGGGACTTGAACTCGCAATCCCACGCGCTCCATTCGGCTGCCACCGGCCTGTCCTAGCTCCCTGCCAAGGTTACATCCAGTGTAACAAGAACCCTTTGTTCTCTCCGCCGGGCCTCAAGCTTTTCCCACCCAGCACCCCACAATCCCACAGCCTCAGAACCCCTGGACCCCCAAATTTGGCTTCCTCCAGGGGCTCTCAGAGCAGATGCGGGCAACAAGTAGACACCCAGCATCACCTACGAGGGTGCTCAGAATCCCCATAGCCGGAGAACAGGAGTCTTTGGAACCGGCCCCTACCGACCTTCAACATCTCATGTTACTACTTTTCTTTTTTCCTTTGCTTTTTGGGTCCCACCTGGCGATGCACAGGGTTCCTCCTGGCTCATGCACTCAGGAACTACTCCTGGCAGTGCTCGGGGGACGCTGGGAATCGAACTTGGGTCGGTTACCCGCAAAGCAAACGCTCTTCCCGCTGTGCTGTGGCTCCGGCCCCTCATGTTACTGCTTTTGTCTCCTCACCTTTCGGCTGCTCCCTCCAGCAAGACTGGGATTGGGGTTTCCGGAGCTCATCCCGGGGTGGGTAACCCTGAAGCAGGATCACAAGTCCCGTCTGCCAGGGTTGGGGGCACCCCACAACATGGGAGTGGGGGAGGGGCCCTCTGCAGAAGGTGGGAACCGGCTTGTTTGTATCCCTTCCCTGTGCCGAGCTTTCTCCTGGGACACTGGGAAGAAACATCCTTCTGGGCATGAGGATGGCGGGTCTGAATAAAGGCTCAACTTTCTCAGGGGCTAGAAGTCTAGAAAGGGGGCTCATTTAAAGGGGGCAGAGTGCTAGAGCTAGATACGGAGCGTCTCTGTGTGTGTGGGGGAAGGGTTGCCCCCTGCAAGGCTATTGCCCCCTCTGCACGGGACACTATTTCTTTAAATTTTTTAGTTATCCTCAATTTTTCTGTTTGACTTTGTCTTGGAATCTCCAAAGGTTCCAGCAATGTGGACAAACAGCAGCAAAACACTGGTCTTGCCCACGGAAGATACAGAATAAGCAGGAAGGTCTCTGCTTTCCTTGTCCCTCCTCTTTTGAGAGTCTCTGGGCCCGGTGGGGTCTGTGTACACCCTTTCTCTTGGCATTTAAATGGCTTCATGCAATTTCGCCTTTATAAATGAAAGGCAGCTTGTCCCAAGTTTTTGTTTGTTTGTTTGTTTGTTTGTTTTTTGGCTTTTTGGGTCACAACTGGCAATGCACAGGGGTTACTCCTGGATTTGTACTCAGGAGTTAGTCCTAGCAGTGCTCAGGGGACCATATGGGATGCTGGGAACCGAACCTAGGTCAACTGCAGGCAAAGAAAACACCCTACTTGCCCTTCTCCTCCTCCTCCTCTTCCTCCTCCTCCTCCTCCCCCTCCTCCTCCTCCTCCTCCTCCTCCTCTCCTCCTCCTCCTCCTCCTCCTCCTCCTCCTCCTCCTCCTCCTCCTCCTCCTCCTCCTCCTCCTCCTCCTCCTCCTCCTCCTTCTTCTTCTTCTTCTTCTTCTTCTTCTTCTTCTTCTTCTTCTTCTTCTTCTTCTTCTTCTTCTTCTTCTTCTTCTTCTTCTTCTTCTTCTTCTTCTTCTCCTCCTCCTTCTCCTCCTCCTCCCCTCCTCCTTCTCCTTCTCCTTCTCTTTCCCTGTCTCCTCCGTCTCCTTCCCTTTCTCCTTCTCCTTTTTTCAACAGGCTCACCACGAGATACACAGCCACAAAGCTGTTCGTGATTAGGTTTCAGTCATACAATGTTCCAACACCCATCCTTTCACCAGTGCACAAATCCTGCCACCAATGTCCCCACAGTCCCCACTCTGTCTCTGTCCCTCTCTCATCTCTCTCACTCTCTCTCTCTCTCCTTTTAGGTATCATGGTCTGCAGTACAGGTTCCGAGAGGTTATCATATTTGTTCCTTTACTCTTTTCAGAGTCCTTATCCAGAGTGATCATTTCCAACCACCATTGTCCTAGTGGTCCCTTCTTTGTCCTGCTGACCCCCTCCCCCAGCGCTTGAGGCAATTAACCATTAACCATTTCTTTTTTTTTTTTTTTTTTGCTTTTTGGGTCACACCTGGCGATGCTCAGGGGTTACTCCTCCTGGCGGTGCTCAGGGGACCATATGGGATGCTGGGAATCGAACCTGGGTCGACCGTGTGCAAGGCAAACGCCCTACCTGCTGTGCTATTGCTCCAGCCCCCATCTATTAACCATTTCTTTACTGGGCTGCTTTAGAGGCTTCTCTGGCACAGACTCCGACGGAACCAGGGCTTTCAATAAAGACCCCTGGGCCAACTCCTGGCTCCCCCACACCTCCAGGAAACATGGGTTTGGGGCCAGCGCTGAGACGGATCCCCCTTGTGTGAGATATCTGGGTAGTGAGTGTGTGAATTCTGCAGGACGAAGGCCTCCGTGCCGGGCAGAGAGGCTGCGGAGAACTGGGAGAAACGGCTCGGGACCGAGAGTGTCTGCCCATTCTGAGCCGGACTCCTGTGGTCCCTCGCTTCGTTTCTGGCAGTGCAGCCCTGCCCCGGCTGATTTCACTTTAACTCTGGTCTTGGCACAACGAACTTGGAAACCCCAAGTAGACTTTTTTTTTTCTACTTTGATCCCTAAGGAAACTGGAAGAAATCAAGTTTCTCATTAAAAATGAAAAAAAAAAATAGGGCCCCGGGTGAGGCTCCCTGGGGTGTGGTGAGAGGTGAGTGAGCCGAAAAGGGAGGAGGGAACCAGGCAGACCCTGCGCCGTGCGGTTTCCCAGCTGGACGGGTCCCTAGGAGTCTCTCCGAGCAAAGGGGAGATGAGCTCCCAGATAAAACGCCGCAGCTCCGCTCACTGCCCTGCGCAGCGGCTGGGCGGGCGGCCAGACCGGGAGAACAATGATTTCCTCACTTTCAAATGAGATTATTAGTTCATATTTATTGGAAGCTGGTGATGCATCGAGCCTCCCAGCCAACATGCCAACATGTGCACGGAGACAGCCCTAGTGGGATTCGTTTTTTTTTTTTTTTTTACTTTTCCCTGCTCACTTTTTCCATTTTTCATCCACTGAATCAGCATCTCACTGGCAAAGAGCGGTGAAGCCAAGAGTCCGGAAGGGGGCTTGGAGGGGCTGGCGGGGTGGGGTGGGAGGCACACGCCTTGCGTGGGGGTCCGTCTCTGATCTGCCATCCCCACCTGCCAAGGGAAAAAGCATCCCCGCCCCGTCTCCCCGGGGTCTGTAGAGCGCCCGGTCTCTAGTTCGTAGCCTAACCCCAGGCCAAACTGGCCCGTGGTACCTACGCATCCTTTTCTGCCTCTATCAGTGACGTGGAACGGCCCTTCCTCTGCCAAGGCCCCGAGCGTTGAGGTTTCCCAGCACTGCCAGGGTACACACCATTCTGGCTCCGAGGATGGGATTTTAACTAGCTTTGGGGAGAAGAAGGAAAAACGAATGAGTCAGGTTGGTAGGCAGTATTTAAATTTTTTTTTTTTCCTTTTAGGTTATGGCTTTTTCAATCGAGGCATAAATCTAGGTGCCACGCCCAGCACCTCTGGAGGTGTCTGGGGTCCACACTGGTCATGCTGGCTGAAGGGGGAGGGTGATGGAGGGGCACCGGAGTCAAACCTGGCAGTGTGTGTGTTGGTGGGGGGCATGGGGGTCCCAAGGACTGAACTCGGGACTTCGAAACTATTCATTCTGTACTCCACCACTTGAGCCCTCCTTCCTGTGGTTTCAAGATTTATTGGGTGTTTCTCCCTGCTGGACTCACTGCGTTAGAAGGCCCCTGGCCTCCTAGTCAGAGGTGGCTGGCAAAACAGACGTGCTGGTGGCTTCTTCAGATGCTAACACAGAGGCTGAGAAACCAGGGGGGACTTGGAGGGGCCCGTTGGTTAAAGTCAGTTTCCCCGCCACCCTCTCCCTGATGGGAATTCAGTACAAGCTGCCGTGGAGGATTGGAAGGCTGGTCCGGGCCCCGGGTCCCAAAGCAGCAAGAGCCGACAGAGAGGTCCCACGCGTGGCCTCGTGCTGTTCCCCTGAGGAGAGGCCAGGTCTGCGGGGACCCAGCTAAGGAGGGACGCGCGTGATGCTTGGAACTCAGGCATCGGCTGGAGATTGCAGGCTCGGGCTGAGGCGCCTGTAGCTGACCCCGGTCAGATTCCTGACCCCACAGTCCCGCAAGCATCATTGGGTGCAGTCCTGGAGGCCCCCGAGCACTGCCAGGGTGGCCCAGGTACTTCCCGGCAAGGCCACACGCTCAGACCTTCACCTTGAACCTCTGCTCTGGCTAGTCAAGCGTTGCTGGGAAGGGCTCCTGGGTTAAGAAACGCCCCCTCCCCAGTCTACACACAGAAAATGTATTGGGGGGGGCGGTGGGGGGGTGCTGGAGCAATAGCACAGTGGGCAGGGCGTTTTGCCTTGCGTACCGCAGACCTGGGTTCGATAACCGGCATGCCACCTGGTCCTTTGAGCCTGCCAGGAGTAATTCCGTGAGTGCAGAGCCAGGAGGAACCCCTGAGCATCGCTGGGTGTGGCCCTCGAACAAAACCAAACCAACCCCCCCCAAAAGAGTGTATCCTGTGGGGCTGGGAGATAGATGAAATGGGAGAGCCTGGCTGAACCCGTGGAGCACCCTGGCCTGGGTGCTGGGTACCACTGCTCCCCTCCCGGTGTGGCGAAGGTGGTCCAGAGCATCCAACTGTTGGTTCCCACATCCCAGGCCAGAGCACTGCTGGGAGGAGCCTTTTCACTCCTCAAGTTTCAAAAGAGATGCTGTGGCTGAGAGATAGGACAGCGGCTAAGGAGCGCGCCCCGCATGCAGCCGAGCCAGGTTGGACCCCTAGGTGCCCATTTGCTCCCCCCCGAGCCTTGACAGGTGTGATCCCTGAGCACAGAGCCAGGAGTCAGCCTCCCAGCACTACTGAGTGTGGTCCCCACACCCTAAAAGAAAGAAGCTGAAGAATTCAGGGCTGGTGAGACAGGACCGAAGAGGGGGTGCCGGCTTTGCAGACGGCGGTCCTGCGTGCAGTCCTCAGGTACCCCAAGAGGCTCCCGGAGCACGGTCAGGAATGAGCCGGGGGCCCGAGGACACCACAGGTGGCCCGTGTCTCTCCCTCCTGCCCTCAGCAAGCAAAGCCAACAGCCAACCCAGGCAGGCTTGCCGAGGCCGGACAGTGTGTGAGTGGAGCGGGAAGCAGGACCGGAGGGAGCAGAAGGCAGGGAGACCACGCCCACTCTCCAGAACGGCAGCCCCCCGACGCGGCACGGCCGTCCACTGCCTGCTGCCCTGGGAACATCCCGGAGTTGGGCAGCCTCGCCCGCCGGAGCCCAGGCAGAACCCGCCCCAGCTCCCTTCCCCGGGGGGTGCTGGCACGGGCTGTGCGAGGGGCACCCTAATGAAGGATGACTTCAGCCCCTCTCCGGGCCCCGCTGATGAGCTCGGGAGGAAACAATGTGGAGAGGAGTGAGAGCTACAGGGGGTTGCCAACGGGGCCAAGATTTTTGCAATCCGTTGATGTTTTTCTTCTGGGGATGCAAGTGGGTTGGGTTTATAGCCAGGTGCAGAGCGGTTTATAGGGTGCCAGGAGCACCGGAGCCAAGAAGAGAGGGAGCGGATGGCAGAGAGTGTTTCCCCGAGGGGGTGTTTTCATGGACGGCTCATGGATGTCCCGGGGACGGTCCTGGACACGGAGAATCAAGTCAAGTTTCCGTACAAATCACGCTGGGGGCAGAATTGCTCCGGCATCACCTGGGGAGAAAGATGAAAAGGCCAGGCCAGAGTCCAGCCTCACCAGGGGGTCTTACCAGAAGTGGAAGCTGGGGGTCTTACCGGAAGTGGAAGTTGGGGGTCTTACTGGAAGGGGAAGCCAGGGATCTAAACAGAAGGGGAATCTGAGGGTTTTACTGGAAGTGGAGGCTGGGGGTCTAACCAGAAGGGGAAGCTCGTGGTCTTACCGGAAGTGGAAGCTGGGGGTCTTACCAGAAGTGGAAGTTGGGGGTCTTACCGGAAGGGGGAGCCGAGGGTCTTACTGGAAGGGGAAGCTGGGGTGACTTCTTGCTTCCTGGAAGCCGAGCGGAGCCAAGATACTCCCACGGTCATTTCTGCCCTCCCATTTCTCAAATGATAGTTCAGCGCAAGATTCCAGAGATTAACTATAAGCACTGCCAGCTGGAAACCCCGAGTGAGGACTGGGTAGCTCCAGCGGCTCCGAGGGTCCTGGGGACTGTCCTAACAAGCTCTCTCTGCCTCATCAGGTGGGCTCAGAGCCACAAGCCCACGTGGATCAGGCCTACGCCCATGGCTACAGCTCCTGCTCCTTACCTAGCGCCCGGGACGATACCAGGTTGGCCACCTTGGGTGCTGGCTGTGACTTCGCGTCCAGTTAGCTTGGGCTCTGGCCAGGTGGGGTACTTGGCTTGGCCATCCTCTGCCATCCTGGCAAACTCACGCCTTGCCTGCACCCCCTCTGTGTGCCATACAGACCTTCTAACCAGCTGTTTCCTGATCCCTCCAAGCCCCCCGACCCACACAGGTCCCTATAGGGGATGGTACCAAGAAGAGATGTGTGACCAACGTGATCCTCTGAAACGTTTTCTTCTAGATGTTTATCTCCTTGCCCCTCACTGGACCCATGGCTGGGAGCGGGTATTTTTGTTTGGCTTAGAGCCGTACCCGGAAGTGCTCAGCGCTTGCTCCTGCCTCTGCACTCAGAGTTCTCTCCTGATGGTGGGCGGGGGACTACGTGGGGGTCCCAGGGATCAAACCTGGATCAACTGCGTGCAAGGCAAGCACCCTACCCACTGTGCTCACTCTCTGGCCCCTGGGAAGGGACGTTTTGGTAATCTTGGGCCGATTACCAATTGTGGTCTCAGATCCAGGAAATGTAAGAAAAGTCTTGATACTATTTGGGCATCACTTTTCTCATCTGTAAATGAAAAGGGTCTTTGTTGGAGTGAACATTCAGCGTGGACCCCCATGTCTCATGCCGCATCTCTGCCACGCCACATGTATCCCACCCTGCGTCTCTGCCATGCTGCAGTAATGCCACAGCGTGTCTCTGCCACGTGGTGTCTGTACCATGCTGTGTCTCTGCCACACCGCGTCCCTGCCACGCTGTCTCTCTGCCACGCTGTCTCCCTGCCATGCTGTGTCTCTGCCACACCGCATCCCTGCCACACTGTCTCTCTGCCACGCTGTCTCTCTGCCATGCTACATCTCTGCCACGCTGTCTCTCTGCCACACTGCGTCTTTGTCACACTGTGTCTCTGTCACACTGCGTCTCTGCCACGCTGCGGGGTGGCCCTGTCCTCTAACCCCCTTTCTTCCCTATGTTCCAGGAGCCCGAGCAGCAGGGACACCCCCGGCAGGTTGCCCCCACGCTGGGTTCCGCACAGCCCCTGGGCCTGGGACAGGCCGCCCAGCATGGCCACGCGCCTCATCCCGTCCTTCCCATGCCAGCCTCGTGGCGACCATGGGCGGGAGTCCACCTGGCACGTGGTACGGGATGCAGGCGACAGTGGGGCTCTCCGCAGCCCCCCGAGGGTGGCGGAGTCAGTTCAGTGGCCCCAGGGCCCCTCATCTTTGGGACAAGGCAGGGTGGGACTGTTGCCTGGGGCCCGGGGGTGGGGATAGCCACTTGTCCCCTAGGGGGTCATCCCGGGGACTGTGGTTTCCTTCCAGGAGGCCTGAGAGGTGCCGGTCCTTCATCTTCCCTTCTGCAGACTGGGTTCTACCAGGCTCGGCCCCGCTGGTGGCACCTTCATGGGTCCTTCCTACCTTAGAGACTTCGACAGAGCGTCCAGTGCCCTGGAGCTGGTTCCCGCGGGTAAGAAGATGCTCCCAACAGGGTCGAAGACGATGCAGTGAAGCTTCTGAGAACTTGAGGACAGAGAACGGTGTTTCTCAAGGTTCTGACTTGCTCCCCAGCCATTCCCAGGAATCTGCAGATGCGGGTGGAAGGGCACCGGGCCCCCTCGTCTGGGCGCTACGCACCGGGGAACCAGGCCGGGAGTGAGAAGGAGACCATTTTTTTTTGCTTTTTTTTTGGGTCACACCTGGCGATGCACAGGGGTTACTCCCGGCTCTGCACTCAGGAATCACTCCTGGCGGTGCTCAGGGGACCCTATGGGATGCTGGGAATCGAACCCGGGTTGGCCGCATGCAAGGCAAACGCCCTCCCCACTGTGCTATTGCTCCAGCCCCCCATTTGGGTTTTTTTTTTTAATGTTGGGGGGTTTCTTTGGGGGCCACTGCTGGTGTTGCTCAGGGCTTACTCCTGGATCTGTGTTCAGGGACCACTCCTGGCAGTGCTCAGCTGACCCGGTGAGGGATGGAAGCTGGGTCTGGTGCATGCGAAGGAAGAGCCTTCCTCACCGCCCTGGCACTGCCACCCGGAATCTTGAGTGCTTCTCCAGGTGTGACAGGAACCTGGCAACCCGCTGGTCTCACCCTCATCCCTTCTTTTCCCAGCTCAAGAAGGTTGATGGAAATCTCTCCCAATTTACCCGCATTTGTCTGGAGCGATAGCACAGTGGGTAGGGCGTCTGCCTTGCACGCTGCGGGCCTGGGTTCGATTCCTCCGCCCCTCTCCGAGAGTCCGGCAAGCTACTGAGAGTATCCCGCCCGCACGGCAGAGCCTGGCAAGCTACTCACGGCGTATTTGTCCTGCCCAAAACAGTAACAACAAGTCTCACGATGGAGACGTGACTGATGCCTGCTTGAGCAAATCCATGAACAACGGGACAACAGTGACAGTGACAGTGACAGGGCTGGTGAGAACAATAGCGTTTCATCCAGAGGTACATGTCTAATAAGCAACAGAATCATAGAGGCCCAAATCCAGACTCTATCCCCCGCCCCCCTCCCCGGTCCCCCCCGCACCTCAGACCTTTGGCTAATTACTCAGAGCTCCAGGCTGGATCCTTGGCGTTTACGGTCTATTAATCTGATCTTGTGGGTACGGCCCAGATGCCGCCCTAACCTCCCCCTACACGAACAACCTCATTCCCCCCACCCCACCCCCAGCCAGGGATTGCATCCCCTCTCTGCCCCGCTGGGGCTCACCCTGCGCCCCCCTTTCTGAAAGGGGCCTGCTGGCTGGTATCTCCCTGGCCTTGTGAAACGGTTCTCTCTGTTGCTGCCTGCCCCGGCCCTTAGGGGACAGGCAGTGAGGTGGATGCGCTCGGTCTGCCCTGACCTGCCTGTCGCATCTCACCCCGCACGGGAGGGAGGCCTTGCCTCCCCGCTTTATTCATCACTTCAGTTTGACGTGGTGTGTGTTTTATGGCCTCCACTTCCGCCCCCACTCTGCCCGTTCAATGATGTTTACCTTCCAGAGCCACACGGGGAGGGGAAATCTAGTCCTCCTGCCAGATGTTTAAAAAAGAAAAAAAAAAGGAAAGGAAAAACATTCCCTTCGCACTCGTGTGTGTACGCGTGTGCACGCACGCACACGCACACACACATATACGCACGCACACGCACGCACACACATTCTCCTGCCTCATTTTTTTCTCTGTCTGATGAACACACACAGATGGACAGGAGAGATTGCCAAGCCCTCGCTCCCAACTTTAAGTAATGAGCAGCTGGGAAGTTGTCTCTGGGTCCAGGAACCCCTAGTTAGTTATTTGTTTGTGCTGGGCCACTCCTGGCAGGCGCA
The DNA here is from genome assembly GCF_027595985.1 of Sorex araneus. Taxonomy (NCBI): domain Eukaryota; kingdom Metazoa; phylum Chordata; class Mammalia; order Eulipotyphla; family Soricidae; genus Sorex; species Sorex araneus. The sequence continues at coordinate 232,907,035 of NC_073304.1, read as the reverse complement.
GGGGCTGGGTGCAAGGCATGTGTTCCAGCTCCTGAACCATCTCCCCGGCCCCCCTGGGCATTCTGCAGTGGTTTCTCAATGTATTTGGCCTCATGGCCCCTAAAAGGAAAAAAAATCATTGAATGTACCCTCCCTGGAAATCCACCCCCTTGAAGCAAATTGAAATGTTTTAGGGGGCCGGAGAGGTAGCCTAGTGGGTAGGACCTTTGCTTTTCATGCAGACAACCTGGGTTTGCTCTCCGGCATCCCCTCTGGTCCCCCAAGCACTGCCATGAGTGATTCCTGAGCACAGAGCCTGGAGTAACCCCTGAGCATCGCCGGAGGTGCCCCGCCTCCCCCAAATAATGCACTCTACCAGGCTCTCACTGGCCCCTTGGGTGGGTCTATCGCCCACTGGGAGGTGGGTATTCCCACTTCAGGATACCCCACTCTAAAGCTATGCACCTCCCACTTTAAGGCACACGCACACCATCCTGAGAGTGATTCTGCAGATGGGATCCAGGGTCCATGTTTCAAGTCCTGGAGTGGTGAGGTGCCACTGGGTAACACAGCTGTGCCCACGTTCCCATCCCTCTCCTCCCCCACACCCCCCGCCCCTGCCCCCCAAACCTCGGGTGCCCCGGGTGTCTTCGTCCCTCCTGTCCTGGGCCACGTGATGACTCTCACCCATGCAGCTCAGGGGAGTCCCTCCGTGGCATCAGCATAGTGGCGGAGCGTAGTTTACGGTTTAGCTTGGAGCCTCCCCGCTAAGCTCTGGGCAGGATAACAGTTCATTGTCACTGGCTGGGAGACAAAAGAAATACATTTTGCTGGAGCCAGTTTCTCCCCCAGCGCTAATGGTAGCTTTATCTCCGGGTAATTAAAGCTCTAGCTGATGAATGCGTAATTACGCCTAAGCCGGACGAAAATGAGCGCCTCGGTCTTTCATCTTGGGGCTGACTTCATTTGCAGGGGCCACCGTCTGGGGTGTGCTTTACAGAATAGCTGTTTCGAGGTGTCTGAGTTGGGTGGAGTCTTGGGGGAGTGTTAGCCATCTTGCCCCCCCCCCCTCCGCCTTCCACCGCCACCGTGAAGGTTGGATGGAGGCCAGAGAGACCTGTGTCTCCAGGAAGAAGTGACTCTGCTGGGGCCTTGGGAAAGGCCCCGGAGGGGTCAGGACTGGCTGGACCGTCTGAAAGTTCCAGCCATGCCCATGGACCTGGATAAACAGGATGAGGGCCCTGGACTCAGCCTCTAGTTTGGGCATCACTGGCTACCCGCTTGTCTCCCTTGCGGTTCAGGACTAGGCTCTCTCTCTCTCTCTCTCTCTCTCTCTCTCTCTCTCTCCATCCAGGCTATCCTTGACCCTTGGGGTTCCTGGGCTGGTGTCATCTGGAAAGGTGACACCTAGGTGGGCCTGCAGGACTGGCTTGAGGTCTGTCCCTGTCACCCCCAGGGGAATGGGCTCATGAGAACGCCATGAACCCGAGGTGTTCACTTCCGGATCTTCCAACATCTAAGCAGCAAGAGTTGGGTAGAGCCCATGGATTGGAAGGGCCAGCGGAACTCAGGATCCTCCTCCCTTCCTCAAAAGCCTTCTGATGCCCTCCGACTGCCCGCTTTCTGCAGCAACACCAAGGGATGGAGGGAGAGAACGAAGGACGTCTAGCTCGGCGTACGGTCTTACCTGCCTTTGATATTCCCACGGCAGAGAAGACCGGCTGCCTGCCCCCTTGCAACCTCTCGGCCCGTGGGAACCCCCAATCCCCACCTGTGAGGGCTCTCTCCCTCCCCAACAGGTGCTCAAGGCCTGGGTCGGAACCTGGGCCCCCCCATCCCACCCCCAATTCCCGGGAAACAGGGAATTTGCTTGACTTCTCCTAAGAAGCTCACCCAGGCTTCCAATGAGCTCTCATTTTGCTTCCAAACAGGCTCACAGACTGGGGGGCTAGGGGGACCGAGCTGGGCTCTGCAGGGACACCCTGAGTGGGAGGAATCACCAGGGATGGAGGAGCACTCTTGGGGGTGGTGGTCTTTCTGCACAGCTGGGCTTGTCTTTGCCGGCACACTGCAGGGTTGACAGGGAACTGTTCACTTGACCCACGGGGAGCCGAGAGCTAGAGAGGTGGCACGTCCCAGATTATACCTCTCAGTGTTTCCAATCAGCAGTGTATGTGTGTGTGTGTGTGTGTGTGTGTGTGTGTGTGTGTGTTGGGGGAGGAGATTGCCCCCATGTGGACCCTTGGGGACTCAATGGAGGCCACAGGTGGGAGACATGTCAACATGGGGACATGGCACCAGACTAGGGGCCAACCAGTGGCATGGGGGAGGGGCCACAGGAAGGAAACAAGAGTGGAAGGGACACTTGTTTAGGAGATCTCAAAGCGCTGTCCTAGAGAGCTCAGACGAGGTTCCCTGGTCCCCGACACGACTACAATAACACGATCCTCTCAGGCTGACTCCTGGGCTTTCTTTTTGAACCCACTTTATCACTTTTCCCCAGAAGACGCTCCTTGTTTCCTCTGCTAGGCCTCGTCTCTCCGTCCTCGAGCCACTGTCACTCAAAAGACCCCCTTTTCCCTGCCAAGCCCACCTCCACGTTCTTTGTTGAGTTCCGCTATTTTTTTTTCTCATTTTCTCTTCTTTTCTGGGACGTTCTGTAGGGATGAAAGTTCTTCCCTTAGACTCTAAGAATACCCGATCAATAGTTTTTCTTTACTTATCAATTCTCCATCTCAGCTGCCTCTCTGTCCCCCCCTGGGGCTCACAGATTTGGTCCTTTTCTACGTTAGCATCTTAGAAAAACTCACCGAGTGTGATGATTTTAGCTCGATCCTCCGACTGACCGTTGCCTAACCTTGGGTTTTTAGCTATTTATTCAACAAGCTGCCCCCTGCCACCCCCGAGTTCCTTTCTTCAGACATCCTTGCCACCATCTCCAGCTCCCAAACTCTGAACAGAGGTTGGACTCTCCCTGGGAGGCCCCTTCTTTCTTATTGTTTGCTGTGATTTTAGGAACAAACCATAACCTTTGAGGAGAGACTCCAGGGGCCTTCGCCGACTCTGCATTCCCACCTTCAAACTCGACAACTGAAATTCCTGACCCCCTCGGCCCCAGAGAGCCATACAGTACCTTGAACAGATCACACCCGCTTCCTGGAGACATTTCCCAAACGCTGCCACTTCCTTCCTCGGCTCTGCAGACGGGGCCAGGCTGCCCGGCCCCCAGGGCAGAGCGCTCTCCTGGAAATGCCACCTTGATTATATTTGTCTGCGCAGAAAGCCTACCAAATTCACGGCACATGCCTTGACTTGAGAAGTCCTCCAGGATCGCCAGATCTTTCCAACATGCTTTCCCACTGATCACCTACAGAAACTCTTGACTCAAGTCAGATTAGACGATGTTCTAATTAGGATTAAGTTCAATTGCCAGTAACAGTATAGCTCCAAATAACAGGGAATTAACCAGCACAGAAGCCTGCTTCTCTCTCACGTCAAAGAGCCTAGACAGCCCCGAGGCAGGAACACTAGACCCGTCCCACCAAGGGCTGGGAGACCCCAGATCCTTCTAGCTTGTTACTCTAGCTGGGTCTCCAGGTCACCAAGATACGGAAGCCCCCGTGGCAGGGCCAGTTATCAAACTACTGTCCTTCCTGTAAGAAGGAAGGACTGAAGGACAGGGTTCATGCCTCTAGGGACATTTGCTAGAAGTTGTGTGAAATGTTTCCAGTGAAATCTCATTGGTGGGAATGGAGCGATGTCACCAGGTTCATGCAAAGGAGTCTGGGAAATGTAGTTTTTTTATGGTGGGCTCATGCTCGTGGGATAGCCTTGGCTGACAGACTCTTTTGCTCACCTAGAGCGCCGGAGGCAGAGGAAGCCCCCAGCAAGGGGAAGCACAGCCAGTGGAATAGTAGTAAACTGGGTCCCATCTTGCCTTTTCAACCTTGAGCTCACTTAGGTCACACAGGGCATGACAGAGGCAAACCAGTGCATTTGGTCTTGGGGGGCATCATGAGGGGAGCTGGTGAACTCGGGGGATAGGTGGTATCCTGGTGGTCTTCAGGTTCCTGAACCCGAACCCCAGAAAATGGCCAAGTTATCTCAAAGAGCTCCAGAAAATTCTCTTTTCCTTAGCAGAGAATTCCCAGCATGGGCATTCCACTTTGGAATCACCCAATTCCCAACTTGGGGTGTGTGAAATGCCTTTCTCTTCCTTTATAGGGATGTCCTCCTCTCCTCCTCCCTCTTCCACATAACTTCTAAGTAAATCCATTCTACATCAAATGAAAAATGAAGAACGAAAGAAAATTTCTGATCCTGGTCTGATCAGGACAGCCATTCCCTGATTTGGGGACTCTCCTAGCAAATCCTTGAGGATTGCCCAGCTGGCCGTGGGCAGAGCTTAGCATCTATGCTTTGAACCTTCAGAGAAGGAGAAAGAATCCCATCTTGATTATGGGATCGATTGATTCTTTTTGTCCGTTTGTTTGTGGCTACACCCAGCAGTGCGCAGGGCTAATTTCAGGAATCACTCCTGGCAGGGCTCATGGGGACTCCATGCAGTGCTGGGGGTGTGAACCTAGGTTGACTGATGCCAGGCAAACACCTTACCCACATACTATCTTTCTTAAACATTTTATTAAACATTTTCTTCAATGTTGTCCCCTTAAACATTTTCTCCGGAGTCTTCCTGACCACATCCCACTTTCCCTACCTTGGGGAGTTAATTCTGAGGCATTCATGTGTGCTAAAGAGGGAGCTGTCTCTTCTGATTTTTGGCCTTCTTTGGCCCTCCCACGTTGCCTCCTACAAATGTGAGTTTTACTTCTTCCTGTCTTCTCCTACCATGGACGGTTTCCAACAGTGTCCAAAGAGCTGGAGGCACCCAGGAACGCAGAGGAGATGCTTAAAATTTGTCACAGTCATTGCTTTAAGGTGCTGTGCCCAAGGGCACTTTCACCCTTTTGGACCAATCGTAACTCCCTGTCATGTTCCTTGGAAGGAAGGGGGCTCCCAAGCCATGGTCAGGGGCTCTGAGAGCCATGCTTAGTGATCTTGGTCAGCTGGGCCACACAGTTCAATGCCGGGGCTCATGGACGTGGCACCGCATGGACCCTGCAGGCGAGGCGATGCCAAGTGATTCTTGGGAGGCTGTTGGGTGCCAGGGAGCAAACAGGGGTCTGGCTTCTGCAGAGCACGCGCCCCTGACCTCTGTGTCGTCTCTCTGTGCCCTTCTCACCACAGTAATTCTTCAGACAAGGAAACAGCGGCCCGGTGAGTGAATGAGCGAATGAATGAGTGGCGACATAGAGACACCGATCCAATTTACGATGACGGGGGAAGAAGTGACTCAGATGTGACGAGTCCCAACTTGGGTCCACATGAATCAAGGACTCTGTGAACTACACCCTGAAGATAGATAGCTCACCCCGGTGACACGTGGGCCTGAGTGTGCTGTGGATGCGTCTTCTCACTTTCCCAAGGGAAGTAGATATTAACTCATTTCAACGCTGGTGCCTGCTTCTGAGAGGGTTGCGTTCCAAAGGCATAATTTACTTGCCCAAGCTTCACAGCAGTTTGATTCATCAGGAGTCCCTGTCTTTCTCTCATGGACGCTGAAAGGGGTGATGATCCCTCCAGGGTCCATGAGAGAGAGCCCGTCCGCCACCTTCTCCACTGACCTGGACTTGTGGCGTTTAGAGTTTCTTGGCCTTGGGTCCCCTCTCTCTTGGAGTCTGATGCAAGATGTTGCCCCCAAGAGACCTTGAAAGCGCTAAGTCATAAAGCTCCAGGACTGTGCACGTTGGGAGTGTGGGTGGTTCTCACCCTTGACAAAACTTCCAAGGTAGAGACGGCTACTCCGTGTCACACGTGACTCGGCCAAGAACCAAAGGGGTTTCCTCAAGTTCACACAGATACCATGAGGTAATAATATTTGTTGGAACCCACACGTGCTCAATCCCAAGGTTTTTAAAAAAAGAAATCCTATCATGGGTTGAGGGATGTAATTTAGTGGGAGAGCACTCACACATTGAGTGTATTTCCAGCTTCTGCAACACACACACACACACACACATACACACACACACACACACACGCATACATGCATGCATACAAGCATGCTCCAACATGGAGGCATTTCTGTGAGTATTTTATTCACAGAACTAAGAGTAGGAGTCTTGTTCAGAAAAATATATCTATCGGCTTGTTTGTGCCCCCAAGTCTGGGAGACGGAGGTGGCCAGACTTGAAGACTATTCTCCCCCCCCCCACAGCATCCTGGGGGCTTCCCCTCCCCTCCCATCTCCCTCAGCTCTGCTTTCCCCGGCTCTGAGCGGCCCCGCGGTGTCAATCAAGGCGAGTCACCTGGCTCCGTCTCCGGGCCGACTCTCGAATGTCATGCTCGCCACGCTCAGCAGTGCTGTTCCGAACGTGATTTCTACTCGCCTCTTCTCCCAAATTCCTCCTCGGCTGGAAATGATCACCTCCGAACAATCAGGGGCTCCAGAGCACCGGCCCGTCGAGGAGAAGGCCCGCTCTCAGCCACCCGGAGGCTTCGCACGCCCCCTTCTCACTCCTGCTGGCACCCAGTCTCTGTACTTTGTCTCTGTAATATGCATGTACACCTATGACACACACACATAATAAACCCGACAGATAAAGTGCGTTATTATGTCTTGTCTAAATCACCCGCTGCACAAAGGCCTGCCGGGGGGCGCCCACAGAGGCCGTTCTCTTTTGTCTTGCCCTTCTCCCTCTGCCTCCTGGTGATCCTCCGCCCGCCTCCCGCCCCACCTTCCCCTGGCTCCAGCCTCTCCCCGCCAGGGCCGCGGAGGCCTACATTCCTCCCCAGGTCTAATCTTTGCAGCATTCCGGCGTGCGAGTTATTAAGGGGAGATTGTGAAGGGCTGTGATGACGGCTAGATAGGGACTTAGCTTGGATAAAAGGTCCTTGCCTAGGATTAGCTTCCCTTCACTGGCGGTAATCCCGCCGCCCCCTCGGCTGGGGCGGGGGAGAGGCAGGTGCAAAGAGCGCGCTCTGCAGTGATTAGCGAGGGCCCCACGGTGCAGACATAAGGTGGGCCCCCAGAGCCGGAGCCGACTGGGGAGGGGGAGAAACACTTCACCCCCCACCCCCCCGAGTCCTGCAGAAGCAGCCTGGGGTCAGGGGATGCTCATAAACGCTTCTCTTCAAAACACAAAATGCATTAGCAAAGAAACAAACAGAAGCATGATGACGGGAGAGATAGCGCTGACGGCCTTGCATGTCGCCAATACCAGTTTGAAGTCGGGCACCAGCAGATACGTCCCCCCACCCACCAAACCACTGCAGGAGAGAGCCCTGAGCACAGAGCCAGGATTGAGGCCCGGGCACTGCTGGGCGTGGCACAAAGCTCCCCCAAAACACCAACAAAATGCAACACGAGACCCACATATCAAAGCAGCAGATTAGGGTGGGGTTTGACGCTAACACATCCCCGATGGGCGAGCACTTATCCTAAAGGGACCGTTTCCCTGGGTTCTCTGTCCTTGGCCGTCCTTTTCTTCGCTGGCTCTCTCCAATTCTGAAACACACATGTGTTTTTCCTTCCTAGTTTTTTTTTTTTCTCAGTTGTTTGATGATTTCTACTGATGTCCAACTAGGTAAATGCCATCTGGTCCGGTAACTTCACACCCCGCCTCCAGTAAGTTTTTGTTGACTGTGATTTTAAGTAGAATGTTCTATGGCCAAACACAGGTCCTTGGAGAATGCCGTTTCCTTCACCCTGTGTGAGCATGGTTTTCTTTTTAACACTGTCAAGAAATCTCATTAAGGAGGGGAGGGGGGAACCTTTGAACCTGGAAAAATTAGATTTTTTTTTGTTTATTTGCTTTTGGGTCACATTCAAAGATGCTCAGGGTTACTCCTGGCTCTGCACTGAGGAATCATGCCTCCTGGTGGTGCTCGGGGAGCCCTAAGGGATGCCGGGGATTGAACCTGGGTGGTCTGCATGCAAGGCAAACACCTTCCCCACTGTACCATGACTCCGGCCAAAATTAGATATTAAAGCTTTTACGTGCTCTTTATCCTTCCTGCTGATGGGAGCGACGGAGAGTCGCTTTTTTTGATATGGATTTGAGAAGTGGACAACAGAAGACATATCGTCCTTGGGAAGCACAGAGTGGCGACCCCTCAAGGTCGTTGGCATCAAACCATGGGCAAACGTCCGGTCTCTGGCAAGCAGAAAACAGATGGGGCTCCTGGTGGCTGGTGACGAGGTTGAGAGTATCCCAGGAGTCATTGTGATGCAGAGACCTTAGCCTCCAGGAGCAAAAGGGGCTATGGTTTCTATCAGAGCAGAAGAGTGGGATTGGTAGGGGAGCTTACGAGACAGACGAGAGCCCGGACCTCTAGTTTTCTGGGGGCTGGTTGTCTTGTTGTCAGCACACATTCATGGCCCAGGGTGAGAGCAGGAAGTCGTGGATTGGGGAGGAGGGAATGGATGACGCTGGAGAGTTTGCAGAAGGGATGACCCAGACCCTGGGACAAAGCTCTCCTGTGCTGGTGCAAAGAGAAGGGGAAGGGGGAAGAACAGATGAGAAAGACATTTCCAAGATCAAAGGACAAGTCTTCGTTACTTTAGTGCTTCCGGGAAGTGGGAAGGAGAGGGAAAAGTTGCATGCCTGCCAACAGAGAGAGTGGGAAAGAGAAGGTGGAGAGTTGTGGAAGATTTTGTTGACTGAAATCGTTGAGAGGAGAAGATGGTTTGAGAGAAGATAAGCTGAGTGCATGAGGACCTGGAGGGGAGGATGCTTGAACTACACGGGCCACCGGAATCTGGGACCGAGAAGAGGAGATTGGAAAGAAGTTCAGAATTGGGCTTATCACGCTGGGAGCCAACTGTCTGAAGGTGAGGATCGGAGAGATAGCACAGCGGGGAGGGCGCTTACGTTGCATGCGGCCAACCCAGGTTCGATCCCTAACATCCCACAGGGTCCCTGAGCATCGCCAAGAGTAGTTCCTGAGTGCAGAGAGCCATGAGTAACTCCCGAGCATCACCAGGTGTGACCCCAAAAGAAAAAAATAAAATAGTCTGAAGGTCATAATTCAAGCTCCGAGAATGAGTCACCCTGGGCCCAGGGAAGGGAATACTCCCCTGATTGGGCTAACAGATTAGACTTGAGTCAGAAGCAAATGGGTCCTAAAAGAAAGGAAACAGTCAAAACAGAAGGTGAGAAGCTCTTCCGTGTGTCTCTCTGCTCTGAATTCGCCTGACACCCAGGGTGGGTGTCACGACCAGGTCTCTCGGGAACTCCGGCGCGTGCCCGTACTCATCCGGAGTTCTAGAAACTTCCAGTGGCCTGGAAGGTCACTTCTGTAGGCCTGTTTCTCCTTCATGCAGAGACTAAGTTTTGCAGAGACTTAGTCCTCAGAGTAATATCTGCATCTTACCCAGTTTCTTGTTTGGTAACTTTCCTGACAGTCCACGTTCGTCACTCAGCCCCTTCCTCACACGGCCCTCCCTTTGGCAGCATTCTCGAGAGGGCACCCACACATTGAACTCTTCCTCTTCTTCTAGCCCAACCATTTTTTCCCCCAGTCCAATGGCATGTTCTAAGAGAAGGAGCTGCAAGATAGCAGAGGTAGGTAAGTAGTCGAAGCTCAGAGATGACTGTTTCTTTATCTCGGACTAGGTCTTTGGAATCTCTCCCTTATGCTCTCCTTTGAGATGCCGGCATCTGACATTTGACTAATCTTTCTGTTGTCCAAGCCCATCATCCTTTTTGAATGCTCAGTCTATGTTTGTTGAATGAATAATGAATGGATGCATTGGCCTACAAAAGCAAGAGTAAAGTTGAATCTGACTTTCTCCTGGACCCTGATTCTACCACCCTCTTGCTCTTTCTGTTCAGTTCCTAAAAGTCCATTCCTCAAAATCCTAGTTCTTTGAGAGCAAATATCTGTTTTTTTCTGTTTTTCTCTCTCTCTAGACTGTTTTTATGGCACACTTTCTTTCCCATAGGCAAATGCTATCTTCTACTTGGGTGAATTCTGTGTTCGGAACCATGCGGTCTAAGGCTTTCTTCCTGCAGAAATTTCCAGAACCCCAGTAGCAGTAATGTATCTCGTAACTGGCGAAAACCAGTGTGGAGTAGGTTGCCTTCTCCACTAAACTGGATTGCAGAGATTGCCCGCCCCCACTTGTTTTTAAGTCATATTTTCAGGCATTAATGTTCTGTAATTTGGGAAATCACTCACTGGTTGCTAGAAAAGCATCACCCAACAGCATCTTTGCAATTTTTCAGCTCTTTTGGGATCCCAACCATGAGCTGTTTTCTCTCCCCCAAAGTGGGTTTTGAGAGAAGAGGCTGCAAATTAAGTCTTTCACAAGCAGTACCATTGGGTATTTCAACTAAAGCCTCGACACGACCTGTACGGACCTGGGGGGTCGGGTGGGGTGGACGCACTTCATTCCTTTTGAAATCGTGTTTGTCCTGCAAGTCGGAGGCTTGAGGACATAGAAGTTAAATCAAACCCCGGCACACCCTAAGTGCTATAAAATTACTCATGAGAAACTCGTCGTCAATTACCAGAGTAAAATAATAGGGTAGATTTTTTTTTCTCTCTCTCTCTTTATTTAAAATACCACTTCGCCGCCAAGCAGCCATCAGAGTGCTGTCAGGGCCCGGATGTGCTGCTTCCCAGAAGGGTTGGACAGGTTGCCGGGCTCACCCAGTGGGCGGATTTATGGCTTAGCTGGCATTCTGGACAACACCAGGCAGTCTCGTGAGGAAACGCAGGCGACGTGAGCTGGGCCTGGGAACACTTCCACCTGCCTCCTTCCCAAGAGGGCGCCATCTTTGGTCCACCATGGTGGTCTGTGTCTTTGATGATGTCCGTGCGGACCTTCTTCTCACCCTCGTGATGAGCAGGTCGGGATGCCTTCCTCAGGCTGTAGCTGCCTCCCTGGGGTTGGGAAAAATGGGGCACACCTTAAGGGAGCTGCCATGTTGAACGCTAGAGGAAGTGTTCCTGTTCTCCACTGGCAGAATGAACGGAAAGGAAGCAAAGGCCTTGACAAGTGCGTGGGGTTTTGTACCTGGTTCCATCCAACTAGCAAGAAGGAATATTTCTCTTTTTGAAAAAAAATTTATTGAATCACCATGAGATAGATACAAGCTTTCATGTTTGGGTTACAATCACACAGTGATCAAACACCCATCCCTCCACCAGTGCACATTCCCCACCACCAATATCCCCGGTATATCCCCCCCTTTCCCACCCTCCCCCTGCCTCGATGGCAGACAATATTCCCCATACTCTGGCTCTACTTTGGGCATTATGGCTTGCAGCACAGACACTGAGAGGTCATCATGTTTGGTCCATTATCTACTTTCGGCATGCATCTCCCATCCCAACTGGTTCCTCCAGCCATCATTTTCTTAGTGATCCCTTCTCTATTCCATCTGCCTTCTCCCCTCCGCTCATGAAGCAGGCTTCCAGCTATGGGGCAATCCTCCTGGCCCTTGTGTCTACTGTCAAGAAGGAATATTTCAATCAATTGCCCCTCCTGAGTCATTTATAAACAGCTCCAATCATGGCCTTCTCTACAAGACGCATCCGCTGAGCCCCAAGTCTGGTCCTGGCCATTTTCTGAATGAGTCACTTGAGTGTCATCTCACCTTCTGAGCGGTGGCTGTCTCTGCTGAATACTGCAGAAGTCCCGTCTGCACCGAGAATTAATTATCCCTCACACTAAGCACCAAATTAGAAGCATGAATCCATGTACAGCAGAGCGAGGGGACTCAGAGAGGTTGAGTGATTGACTCAAGGTCCCTCAGGGAGGGTAAGAGTTTCAGGGATGACAGCCGAGTCCTTTACTCCCAGTGGTTTATTCCACTTCCTCTTTGTACGTCAAACGTGATCATCTTCCCCACCCCTCCACCTCCCCACTCCATGACCTTTGACCCCTCTCTAGCTGTAGAAGTCAGTGACAGCCTGGAAGTCGTGGCCAATGTTGGCAACAGTGGAATCTAATTCAGGCACACCCAGGCCAGCTCGGCCCTTGAGCCAGAGAAGAAACGGAGTCCGTGTCCGAGGTCCTTCCTCATAATCCTCCTGGACCAGGTGCCCTCCCTGTCGGCAGCCTTACCTTCACGAGATCTTGCCTCCCCATTCTCTCCCGCTCAAGACAATTTGTTGCTGTTGTTGTTGACCATTGGAGCTTTGGGTGCATGTTGTTGACTCATAAAGGCGACATGTTTCCCATCAGGGACGAACGCATCCACTTCAACAACCAGTATCGACCCCCTACCTTTGATCAGACCTACTTTTCTTGGTGACCCCAGCCCTTCCCTTCTTTTCCAGGCACTGACCGTCCGCAGACTGTAGAGGCAAGAATATGGCACCCTCTCCTGTGAGGGATTGAGCTGCCTCTCATCCCCTAGGAGTCTCTGCCTTCACACTCTCCCACCTGCCCACCCACCCCCACACCGCCCTGGGCCGCCGATCAACGTTTAATCTTCCACTTGGCCTCCGCCACACTTCCTCTTCCTGTCTTGCCATTAGCCCGCCAGCCTACGTGCTGAGAAGTAAAAGGGGAAATGTCGAGAGTCTGAAACCCGACACGCAAAGAACCTGTCTCGTCCTGTTGCGGGTACGGCAGCGGCTGACATACCTGTAGCGCGGAGCAATCCCCACAGCTGCGACAAAGGAAGAGGGCTGAAGGGCACTCTCTCCGTGCCACTCATTCTGACAAGTGCCTGTCAGCACCCCGTAGGGAGACGTGGGGTCAAGTGGTCAAGGCCGCTCCAGGTTCTCATTTCACTTGCGCTGGCTCGGGACGAGCCCCGGCTGTCTAGGGAGAAAGAGCCACCGAGGAGAGGAGGAACTCCGGTCCCCATCCCTGGACCAGCCTGCAAGGACAGTTGGGACCAAGAAAGTCACAGGGCACTGCTGCTCAGCAGATTCTTGAAACCAAAAGCTGACTATCCTATTGATTCTAACGGTCTCACGGTGGGTCTCATGGGCTGTTCCCTTCCAAGGGCAGAGGAGAGAGAGCACTCCAGGATAACACAGTCCTGCCGCGGGCATCTGGAAGATCCCCTCCCAAGTCTTGCAAGCGTCCCCTATGGTGGTGGGCTTGTCCCACTGGCTGATTGGGAAAAACCAACATATTTTTTTAATGTTATTTTATGGTTTTCTTCACCTCCCCTTTTTATAAAAATGAACCACCACTAGATACACAGTTACAAAATTGTCGATAACCAGGTTTCAGCCACAAGATGTTCCAACATCCAACCCTTCACCAGAGTACATTTCCTGCCACCAAGGTCCCCAGTTTCTCTCCTGCCACCTCTTGATGACAGATACTCTTCCTTCCCTTTTCCTGTTTAGGTATTGTGGTCTGCAATAAGATACTGAAAGCTTATCCTGTCTATCCCTTTCCCTTTCAGCACTCACTTCTTGTCCAGAGTGATCATTTCCAACTACCACTGTCATCGTGAAGACCAGCCTCATTTGAATGATTCATCTCTATCGAGTGCCATCTACTCATATCTACTTATCCACGTGAGACTTAGCTGAAATCCACTGGTCCTGGCGCATATTTGGAGGATCTGGCTGGCTAAGTCCTCTCCACTTAAAAACAATGCAACGAATATTGTGTGTGTGTGTGTGTGTGTGTGTGCGCGTGTGCCAGGGTTGATCAAGACAAAGTCTTTACCATCTCTCCATCTCCCCTGTCCCCCTGAATTTTTATGTATTGAGCACTTCTCCCTGGGCTGGAGCGGTAGCACAGCGGGTAGGGTGTTTGCCTAGCAGGCAGCCCACCTGGGTTCGATTCCTCCACTCCTCTTGGAGAGTCTGGCAAGCTACCGAGAGTATCTTGCCCTCACGGCAGAGCCTGGCAAGCTACCTGTGGCATATTCGATATGCCAAAAGCAGTAAAAACAGTCTTACAATGGAGACTTAACTGGTGCCCACTCGAGCGAATCGATGAACAAGAGGATGACAGTGACAGTGAAACAGTGAGCGTTTCTCCCACATCTGTGAACCTGTTGAGAAGAGCATTCATTCTTCCTCCATGGAGAAGACCAACTCCTCCTTCCAGTGATGAAAATAGCTGACCGCCCCAGTTCAAGGCCTCCGCTCTGGCTTGCTGTGATCACCTCAAACGAGAGCGGAAGTTTCCGGGGCTCTTTGCAATATTTGTTTTTCTTACATCTCATGTCACCACAAAGTTCAAGGTAGATTCTGCTGGTGGAAAGAAGAGCTTGGAAGCCCCTTCTAAGCGAGAACCCTGCAGTGAGATGCACTGAGGTAAAGGTGAGGACCAGCCACATTGTCTCCCTGCAGTGGCTACTCTCCATTCCGATGTGGAAATTTCAGCCAGTCAGAACATAAGGAAGTCTCAGGAATCAAGTACATTTAAAAAAAATTATTGAATCACCGTGAGATACAGTTACAATGCTTTTTTATGTTTGAGATTCAGCCATAAAATGATGGAACTCCCATCCTTCCACCTGTGTACATTTTCCAGCACCAATGTCCCCATCCCAGTCCTCACCCTACCTCTATGGCAGACAGTTTCTCCAGTACTCTCTCTCTCTACTTTTGGGCATTATGTTTTGCCTGAATTTTCCCACCATCATTCAAGCCTGCCTGCCAGCGGCAGATGCTAGACAATTCATTTTCCATTGCTCATTTTGAATATTATGAGGATTCATGCGGCCGCTTTGTGGCCGCACACTTCTGGGATCCTAAATTGTACATGGTCATGTTCCAGAGATATGTCTCTAGGGCACTGATCCACTGGGGGACTCAGTTGGGAGTCTCTGGAACAAGGCGTGCCAAGATGGCCCCCAGAGGAAGGTTGTGGGTGTGGCAGATAGGCTGCGGAGGGGGCAGGAAGCTGAGGAAGGACAGCCCGGCGCCTCTGCTGCCATGTGGCCTGGAGATTAAGTCTTGGTACCTGCATACCTGGGCCTTGCTTGTGGGAGCTCTTGGTCACCGGGATTCCATCTGGAGTAGGCGGGGAGGCTGCACCTGCTCCATTTGGGGTGCCCTGGCGAAACTGGCTTGGCCTGGGGCCCGGAGGGATCTCCGGTGCTGTGGTGCCATCCGGGACTGGCTGAAGTGCATTTTTTATAAAGTACAATAATTCTAGGGTCATTGCTTTCCAAAGAAATATAAAATGAACACACAGAAAAAGTCACTCTTTTAAGAGGAAGGTGTTTTCTTTTAATAAAACCAGACAAAGGAGGTAAGTCAGAGGAGCTAGGTTGGCATGGTGACCCAGGCTTTGCTGGGAAAGGCTCATGTCTTTGGTGACCTGGGCTCATGTGGCATTGTCCCTGCTCATTTTCCATGGGAGAAACTGCAAACTGGACTTTGGATTTTCTCCTCGAATGAGACATGTTTCCTGCAGAGCTTCCGAGTGCATGCAGAGGAGAGCTTCCTTTGGCATGGAGGGACACACTGAGCTTCCCAGACAGTAGCGGGGGACGAAGAAGAAGCTGGATTTCTCGGGAGGGAAATATACTCTAAGGGGTCTCTGAGGGGCTCTAAGGAAAACAGGGGAAAGGGCAGCCTTGGAGGGGAGCCCCGACGGAAAATTCCTCTTTCTTCTTTCGATAGGGCACAAGAAAACAAGGAAGAAAGGTGAACTCCCTCACCTCACCCTGACTTTCAATATTGCTCTTCGAATTCTTCCAAACCCTCCTTAAGAAGATATAGACCAAAGCTAGAGTGACGGTGCAGTAGATAAGCAGGTTGCCTTGCACTTGGCCAACCCAGCTTCGATCCCTGGCACCACCTATGGTCCCCTGAGCCCTGCCAGGAGTCATTCCTGAGTGCAGAGTCAGGAGTTAGCCCTGAGCACCATTGGGTGTGACCCCAAATCAAAAAACAGAAAAACAAATAAACAAAAAGGGAAAACATAAAAGAAAGAAAATAGCAGAGAAGAAGAGAGAAGAGAAGAGAAGAGAAGAGAAGAGAAGAGAAGAGAAGAGAAGAGAAGAGAAGAGAAGAGGAAAGAAAGGAAGAGAAAAGAGAAAAAAGATGAACCATGATGTAGCAGACATTTGAGTCTGGAGAGGACAGGAAAGCAGGGAACCCTGGGCCGGGCAGGGCTGTCTGCTTCTCGTCACTTCCCGGATTCGTCCCCTAGCGACAGGACTGGGAAACCCATTGACCTACATCCCAGAGGACCACAAGCTAAGTCGCTCCAAGAGACAGCAGTTTTGGAGGGCCCTGCAGACCCGCCGCGGAGAGTCCATTCCCTGAACACAGGAGACCTCCCTTCCGGGGCTGGTCCGCCCCAACCGTGGTGGCAAGGCGGGGTCCCAGTGAGAAAGAATCAAGGGCCATACCCTGTGCATCATCCCCACATCCTTCCTGAGCAGGGCCTGCTCCCTCCCTGCTCTCCAGCATCCCCCCCTGCCGTCCCAAACACTTCTGAGCTAATTCCATCATCAACATCATCAACGGCTGCCCACGGATGTCACAGTGAGCCCATGTCACTCTGAGTAGGAGGGGAAGTGATGGTGAAGTCAAGGACACACGTCTAAATGACACGGAAGAACTTCAGACTCCTGGGGCAGGGTGGTATATGTGTGTGTGTTTATGCGTGCATGCATGCGTGTGTGTGTGTGTGTGTGTGTGTGTGTGTAATTCTGTCCAGCAGTACCACCAAGGGTAGCCACTGAAGTCTGCTAGCCTGGATACAGGTCTCCCTGGCAACCTTTCCTGGCTCTGTGGATGGGCGCAGATTTGCTACAAAAGCAGGAGCCCAGCGGCCAGCTGCCAGCACCCGCGATGGCCCGAGCCATTTGTCCAGTCCCAGGGCTGACTCCAGGGTTTCCTTCCTTTCCTGCGGGAGGCCAGGACAGGTCGAGCTGGTTGTTGCCTGTTTCTTGAAAACATTCCCAGGCCAGGAGTGGATCTTCTTGCCAGGTGGCTGGAATAGGAAGAATTTCTAGGGAGGAGTTCGTGCTGGGTCTAGTTTTCATCGCTAATTAAAATCAGTAGGTAATGGGTTACTAATTTGTTGGTTCCTTTTTATCGTGTTCCTGCCTTTTGAGAACTTGGGGGAAGACGGAGGTTATGTTATTATAGTCCTTGTCTGAGGGAGGTGGGAGGGAGGGAGGGACATGTGCCCTGGTTTCTCTTGCTCGGACCCAGAATTCTGGAGAAGAGAGAGCAGGAGCGTCTTCGGGCCGTTGGCCAACCAACCCCCGAATGGGACCGAGCTCGCCCCGGAGAGTCACCACTCACTGGCCAACACTTCCCACCTGAGAGGGAAGCCCGTAACTCGTGACCATCTCCCCCGTGGCCTCCTCACAGCACTGCAGGAAAAGGAGCCAGGTGGGAGGAAAGTGCTGACTCTTGTTCTTTTCCATTTCTTTTTTTTTTTTTTAACAACACACGAGGGCTGGAAAATGTGAGCACAGCACCTGGCATCCCCAGACGAGGGTTTGAGTCTGGGCCCCCGCCACGGAACGCTGGGAGACTCGTTGGCCTTTTCTGAGAACTTGCGTTCTCTAGGGGTCAGAACCAGAGTGGCCCAACGGTGGGGCTCCCGAAGAGGGCCGGCCAGGAGGATGATGGAAGGGAAAATAGCGCTGATGCTGAGGAGAGGCTCACAGAGGCCGCCCGGGGCACTCACAGTGGGGCGTGAAAACCGCCGAAGCAACAGGCGTTCCCTAACGCGTGCGTTTCGTCCCAGCAGCAAGAGTTGTTCTCCTTCCTCCGTGCTCTGAAGCAACCTTGGAAGGGCCTTGGCTGGAAAGGCGGAGCACTGGAAGGTGGAGCACTCCCCATGGTCTTCCCACTCTCTTCGTGATTTGCCCCATCAAGAGAACTTTGGCTAGGGGGTGGCCATCTACGGGGCCGGCCGGCTCTTCCTCAGGCCTGCCAGCCTCTTCCCTTCATCAGGGGGCGGCGAGGCGGGGTGGGCGGGAGTGGGGGGACCATGAAGGCCCGAGGGGACGGCCAAGCTCCCTGGCTTCCCTGTTCCCCAGCCGCGAGGCCCAGAGACGGCAGAAGCAAATTCCAACAAGTTGAGGTGCGGGCAGGTTTGACACCAGCCAGAAGAGGAACCTCAGGCGGGATGCCAAGTTTCATCCGAGAAGGAACATCTCTCCTGGGGTTTATAACCCTGCGAAGGAGGGAGTCGGTAATGAAAAGCTGCACCCCGCCCTTAATGCCACGACATTACTCATGTAGCTGTTAATTAACAGGCCTAAATCTCTCACTTGCTTCTTTCCCCGGCGTACCCTCTCGGGGAGGGACCCCGGGAAGCCGGCGGCGGCGGGGACGGTGGGCCCGCGAGTATCAAGGTCCTTGCAAAAAAAAAAAAAAAAAGCAGGGCATCCCCTCTCCCCCACTTTTACAAAGGAAAATGGCTTTTGCCCGCCAGGGGCGACCCGGGGCCGGGACTCGTTGGCCCCGCGCGGGCACCCCTGCGAGGCCGGAGCTTGGCTGTGACTTCTCTGCAGAGTTCAAGTTGGAACCTGCTGATTTCGGAGCGCCCCGGCAAGTGCTTATTTGATATAAACAAGTCTCCAAATGCCCGTGAGCCTCGCTGCTCCCAGCAGGGGCCTCCCGAAAGCTGGCGCGCCTCTGCCCCGTGTTGACACCCACGAGCTCCAACGGGGCCTTGGCCCAATCGGCAAGAACCCGGCCCCCTTGGGGGTTCCGATTCGCCACAGCGAGCTGAAGTCTTTGCTTCATGCCAGCGGGGGGTGCCTTCGTGCCCGAGCCTGGAGAGTCTGATGAGGGAGACGGGACGGTGGCTAGTTAGGTGGGGGGGGGCGCCCTATCACGTCCCTGGTACCCCCTTGGTTGGTGCCGAGCGAGTCGGGCCGGCCCTCTGGGTGGGCAATCATCTTGTGGGGGAGCAGGCTGGGGGCTGTGGTCAAGGTTGGTTTCCAGAGATCTGGAGCGATAGCACAGCGGGGAGGGCGTTTGCCTTGCATGCGGCCGACCCAGGTTCGATTCCCAGCATCCCCTAGGGTCCCCTGAGCACCGCCAGGAGTGATTCCTGAGTGCAGAGCCAGGAAGAACCCCTGTGCATCGCCAGGTGTGACCCAAAAAGGAAAAAAAAATCCAGTTTTGTTTTTTTTCCAAGATCCTAGAAGGTGTGGCGCTCTCCAGGGTGGGAGAAAGAAGGCAAGACATCAGCCCGGGACCCCTGGCACCTCATAGGGTCTCCAGAGCCCCCCTAGGAGGGAGCCCTGAGCACAGAGCTAAGAGTAAACCCTGAGCATCGCCTGGGTCCAAAGCTTTCCGTCAAGCAGACCAAAAAATAACCAAGGTGTAAGATGTTGGCTTTGGAGGTGTTTCCTGCCTCCGCTGATGTGAGCAGGCCGGCACGCTCCACGCCTTAGAATGTTCTAGCAGGGCACTGCTCTGCAACTGGGCCTTTCTCCCGTTTCCTTTCTTCCTCCTCCTCTGCTCCTGCTTCCCACTCAGACCTCACTGCCCCTCTTCCCCAGGCCCACGGCTGCGAGCACTGCATCCTCATCTTCCTCTCCCAGTTGAATGGAACTGCAGGAGGGAGAACGGGGGAAGACGCCCTGTCCACGTTCCCCCCAACACAAGCCACTTCCCTCCCTGCGCCCCTCTAGAAAGCCCAGCAGCTGACCCTGCTCTCTGTGGGCCCCCAGTGAACAGCCTGGCCTCCTTTCTCCACCTTAGTGCTCCCTGAGCACTGCTGGGGGGGTGGTGCTCAGTGACATCAACATGATGAGCATAAAAATGGGGAAGCAGCCTAGGACTCAGTTCCTCCCCTCTGCCTTCATGCCTGGGGGGCGCGGGGGGGTTCTCTGGGTGGAAGAGCTTGAGGCCACAGTTACCACACTAGAAGGTAGCCACACAGTTACCACACTGAATTGGAGCGTGTCTCGGGGGCCTTCCCTTTTTTCTTTCTTTTATTTTTTTTTATTTTTTTTTCATTGGGCTGGAGCGATAGCACAGCAGGTAGGGCATTTGCCTTGCACGCGGCCGACCCAGGTTCAGTTCTCCGCCCCTCTCAGAGAGCTCGGCAAGCTACCGAGAGTATCTCGCCTGCACGGCAGAGCCTGGCAAGCTACTTGTGGCATATTCAATATGACAAAAAAAGGTAACAACAAACCTCACAATGGAGACGTCACTGGTGCCCGATCAAGCAAATCAATGAGCAACGGGATGACAGTGCTACAGTGATAATTTTTTATCAGTGAATCACCGTGAGGTACAGTTACAGACTTACAAACTTCCGTGCTTGCATTTCAGTCATATAATGCTCAAGTACCTATCCCTCCACCAGTGCCCATTTTCCACCACCAATGGCCCCAGCATCCCTCCTGCCACCCCACCCCGCCACCCCACTACCCCGCCTCTGTGGCAGGGCTTTTGTGTTTGCTCTCTCTCTCCTTTTGGGTGTTGTGCTTTGCTGCTTTGCTGTGGAGGTATTCAGTGGCCACCATGTTCGGTCTATAATATACTTTCAGCCCGCATCTCCCATCCTGAACGGGCCCGTCTAAGGATCCAAATTTGAAAGAATCTTCCGGTGGGTGGCCTCCATCAGGCACAAGTTTGGGGGCCTGGGGTCACTCGTACACAACCCCCTTCCAAGAAGGGCCACGTACACCCTGAACAGCCTAAGGCCCTCTCGTGTGTGTGTGTGTGTGTGTGTGTGTGTGTGTGTGTGTGTGTGTGTGTGTGTGTGTGTGTGTGTGTGTGTGCAAGGTGGGGACTGAAGAAGCCAAACCAGCCAGCGAGGGCGCTCAAGTGGCAGAACACAGTGGTGCAAGGCCCCGGGTTCGATCCCTGGCCTGGCACAGCCAACCAACCAAGACCACCGTCATAGTCACCACCTGGATGGGGCAGGGCCCCCATTACTAGTGAGGGGTCATGGACTCCAAGGAGCGGAGCTGTGGTGGACGAGGCTGCCCACAGCGTCGGGGACGCTCAAGTGCATCATCATCGGCAGAACCATCGAGAGACCCAGCGATCTCAGCCGCACGTCCTGCGTCCGGGAGAGTGTGGGGCCATGCGTGCAACTCGAGAACCGGCTTCTTGCAGATGGGGGGACTCTCCTCTGGGGACCCCTCTCGGGTGACGGTGGCTCCGTGCCTGGGCGTCTCTGCCCCG
>NC_073304.1:232846261-232885436 GCF_027595985.1 Sorex araneus | reverse complement strand
AGAGCACGGTCATGGATAAATTCTGTCATGATCCAAAAAGAAAAAACTAGACTAGGGACCTTGCTAGGGTAGCACCGTAGCACTGTAGCACTGTCGTCCTATTGTTCTTCGATTTGCTTGAGTGGGCACCAGTAACATCTCCATTATGAGACTTGTTGTGACTGTTTTGGGCATATTGAATATGTCACGGGTAGCATGTCCGGCTCTGCTGTTCGGGCGGGATACTCTCGGTAGCTTGCCAGGGTCTCTGAGAGGGACGGAGGAATTGAACCCAGGTCGGTTGTATGCAAGGCAAACGCCCTACCTGCTGTGCTATCGCTCCGTCTTGATAGGGTTAGGAAAGACTAATCTGGCCTGAGCACTGTAGTCTGAGATCTATAGTGAGATTTCCCCAGGAGAGCCACCCTACACACTTAATGTATTTCTTACCGTGTCCATACAAAATAGCTAATATTAAGAAGCAGAATTAAGATGTTAATTAAGTTATTGGACCAGGGAGAGGAGAAACACCCCTAGGTGGTATTCCCGCCTTGAGCCCGATCATGCGATCAGAAAGGGCTTTGATATATTGATTGTGCTACCCGCCCCCCACCCCAATGCGAGGGCGTTGGTGAGAGACTAGAGAGGGACCAAGGCGGCTAGTGGGAGCACGGAGAGACGAGGGGGGGGACAGGAGGAGACAGGAGCGAGGGGCAGTGTGAGGCTAGAATGGGGGAGGGTCTTAGTGACCCTGGAACAGGCGCGTGGGAAGAATGGAATAAACGGCAACTGAGCATCAACCAGCCTGACCCTCGTCTGCTCATGGTATCGCCCATCTCTGGTGACAAGAGACCACTGAACTCAGGCGGCGAGAGAGAGCCGTGGGATTCCTAGTTGCTTGGGACATACACAAGTGACCTGGATATCCATCACCATCACGAATCCCGTTGATCGTCGCCTTCTCGAGCGGCTCAGTAACGTCTCCATTTGTCCTAGCCCTGAGATTTTGGTACTGAGTGGCCTTCATGGCTTGGTCTATAGTCTACTTTCAGCTCACATCTTCCAACCCGAATGGGTCCTCCCAACATCCTCTACTTGGTGTTCCCTTCTCTATCTGAACTGCCTTTTCCCCAGCAATTGGCCCTACATTTTTAATCATGATCACGAAATCCCGTTGATCGTCGAGTGGCTCGAGCAGTTCAGTAACGTCTCCGTTCGTCCTATCCCTGAGATTTTAGAAGCCTCTCTCTCTCGGCCTTCCCAACAATGCTGCATTGGAGTCTCTTTCAGGGTCAGGGGAATGAGTTCTAGCTTGTTACTGGCTTTGTCATATGGATACACCATGGGAAGCTTGGGAGGCTGTCCCATGTGGGCAGGAAGCTCTCAGTAGCTTGCTGGTTTCTCCCAGAGGGAGAAGTAGGTTATAAGATATCGCTTCTGGGAGCTTGCTTTTAAGTCTCTGGATGTTGGCCGTTGACGGGATTACACACACCTGGTACTCTGCCGGTACCTTCATGTGTGAGGCCTGTCTGAACGTGTGGAGAGGGGCCTTGAGCATGGCTGTGGCTAGGTTCCGGTGGTCTTCTCCTGGATATAAGCTGACTTAAGTGAGCAGAAGCCCCTGAGGAAGCACCAGCTCACTTGGGAGTGAAGATTGAGTGGTGCCTCCTGGTCTTTCCAGGGGTCAGGCTCTGGGCGTCCATCTCTGGGGAGTAGCATGCACCCCTGAAAGCTGACAAGGACTCCAAGACACAGGTTCTGGGAGGAGGGAAGCCCCAGGGCCTTTGCACCGTCACCCAGATTTCTGGGGAATGCTGATACCCACTCTGGTCAGGCACTTTTCCAGTCCAGAATCAGCTTGTAAACTTAGCCTTTGCAGAGGGCCTGGTCCCAGAAAGCTGAGGGGCACAATATGCAAATGATTAGAGAGGGCTGCAAGTTTGCTCATAAGACGAGGGGTTTGATGTTTTATAGAACTTTACTATGAACCATATGAACCATAAAAGCTTTGGGACATGCCAACCTGCATTCTGGGCAATACATCTTCATTCTAACTGGCACCGTAGCACTGTCATCCCGTTGCTCATCGATTTGCTCGAGCGGGCAGCAGTAACGTCTCCATTGTGAGACTTGTTGTGACTGTTCTTGGCCTATCGAATTACGCCACGGGGAGCTTGCCAGGCTCTGCCTGTGCGGGCGGGATACTCTCGGTAGCTTGCCAGGCTCTCCGAGAGGGCTGAGGAATCGAACTCGGGTCAGCGTGTGCAAGGCAAACGCCCTACCCGCTGTGCTATCGTTCCAGCCCTCATTCTGACTAGAATTTGCTTTTTAAAACTTGATGCGTGGCCCGGGGAAGACAGCTGAAAGTGCAGGCGTGGCCTGGGGGGGGGGGGGCCCGATTCTGTCCCAGAGCCGAGAGAATCCCTGAGCACCACCAGGCACTGCCCTGCCCGCCCCCCTCCGGACCCAACAGGGGGTTAGTCACCCCCAAAACCAAACCAGAGATTTTACAGCCCAGGGTGGGACCCAGCGGCAGAGCACAAGCCTTATTTATCTGAGGCCCTTGAATTCAATCCTCACCACCTCCAAAATTAAAAAT
Organism: Sorex araneus; assembly: GCF_027595985.1. Classification (NCBI taxonomy): domain Eukaryota; kingdom Metazoa; phylum Chordata; class Mammalia; order Eulipotyphla; family Soricidae; genus Sorex; species Sorex araneus. The sequence continues at coordinate 232,882,858 of NC_073304.1, read as the reverse complement.
AAATTGGTGGCTGGGGGCTGGAGCGATAGCACAGCGGGGAGGGCGTTTGCCTTGCACGCAGCCGACCCGGGTTCGATTCTTAGCATGCCATAGGGTCCCCCGAGCACCGCCAGGAGTAATTCTTGAGTGCAGATCAAGGAGTGACCCCTGTGCATTGCCGGGTGTGACCCAAAAAGCAATAAATAAATAAATAAATAAATAAATAAATAAATAAATAAATAAATAAATAAATTTGGGTCCTGCTCCCCCTCACTTGAATCTAATTGTCCTGGGGTTGAGGATGAGCTTCTTTGGGTGGGGCTGGGGGCTACCCTTGGCAGTGTTCAGGGGTCACTCCCGGCAGGCTCCGAGGACCCTAGGGGGTGCCGGGGATCAAGCCCCGGTCAGCCGCGTGAGGGGCAAATGCCCTCCCGGCCGTCCGCGCTCTCCAGCCCCAAACGTCTGTTTTGGTTGGTTGGTTTTGCATACGCTCCAACGCCCAGCCCAAGAGCCCCAGCTGTAAGTGCTCATTCAGGGAAAAACCCACTCACTGACCACACGCTTCGGCGTTTCAAGTGTCCCACGAGTGGTGTCTGCCGCCCCCACCCTCTGCAGGGCTGTGTGACCGCTCTGGCACGGGTCCGAGCCCTGAGCTCTCAGCGTGTCTGTCTCTTCTCGCCCCGGGTCCACCTCCTGCGTGGCTGTGCCTTTCCTCTGCTCGGCCTCTCCACTGTGTCCAGTCGCTCAAGCCCCACCTGGGCGTAGTGTCTGTTCATCCGGCATTGCCCTGGAACTCACCCAGAAGCTCATCGCAGATGGGGAAACTGAGTTCTGGCCTGGCCTCTCCAGAACCGTACACTCGGGGGCTGGCGGGGAGTGGACTTTTCCTCTGGGGTCCCCCACCCCCATTCCTTGCCTTCAGTCCCCCGCTTCCTCGGGGAGGTCCGATCCTGCCCCCCCCCCCCAAAGCCGGGCTGACGGCTCCCCCTCCCCCTCCCCCACCGCCTCACTCTGTGTTAATCAGTAGCTCACTGCCCAGACAGCCGTGAGCAGGGGTGCGTCCTGCACAGGGAGGTCACACGTGTCAGCTTGGTCTCTGAGACCCGGGGTGTCCCTCTGATGAGACCCTGGAATCTAGCTGCCTTCCCCCCACGGAAAGAGAGACAGACTGGCCCATCCCCCCACCTCCCCGCCCACCGCTTCCCCTGCGCGACCATCCCCCTCCCTCCCCAAATAGGCTCCAGACACAGCTCCTCCAAAATGCCTTCCTAGTAGGAAGTGGCCAAGTCAGGCTGTGGACCCAAGAGGTCAGCTGGGCAGAAATGAGCCCCTCCCTCCCTCCCTCCCTCTCCCTCCCTCCCTCCCTCCTCCTCCCTCCCTCCCTCCCTCCTCCCTTCCCCCTCTCCCATCCTCCTCCCATCCTCCCACCCTCCCTCCCTCCTCCCTTCCCCCTCTCCCATCCTCCCTCCCATCCTCCCACCCTCCCTCCCTCCCTCCCTCCCTTCTTCCCTCCCTTCCTCCCTCCCATCCTCCCTCCCTTCTTCCCTCCCTTCCTCCCTCCCTCCCATCCTCCCTCCCTCCCATCCTCCCTCCCATCCTCCCTCCCTCCCTCCCTCTCTTCCCTCCCTCCCGCCCATCCTTCCTCTCTCCCTCCCTCCCTCCCTCCCTCCTCCCTCCCTTCCTTCCTCCCTCCCTCCCTCCCTCCCTCCCTCCCTTCCTCCTTCCTTCCTTCCTTCCTTCCTTCCTTCCTTCCTTCTTCCTTCCTTCCTTCCTTCCTTCCTTCCTTCCTTCCTTCCGTCCTCCCTCCCTCCCTCCCTCCCTCCCTCCCTCCCTCCCTTCTTCCTTCCTTCCTTTCTTTCTTTCTTTCTTTCTTTCTTTTCTTTCTTTCTTTCTTTCTTTCTTTCTTTCTTTCTTTCTTCTTTCTTTCTTTCTTTCTTTCTTTCTTTCTCTCTCTCTCTCTCTCTCTCTCTCTCTCTTTCTTTCTTTCTTTCTTTCTTTCTTTCTTTCTTTCTTTCTTTCTTTCTTTCTTTCTTTCTTTCTTTCTTCATCTTTCTTCCTATCTCTCTTGGCCTCACCTATTAAAAATAAGTGCTGAGAAGGGACTGGCCCTCTCTGGGCAGAGCTGGGACTGAGGCTGGTGGATCTCGGGCTACCAGGGCCACCTGGCAGTGTTGGGGTGCTGGTGGGGGACATATGGTGCAGGGGATGGAACTCAGGGTCCTGAATCTGCCCCCCGTGAGCCATTCCCGGTTTCTACTTACAGGGGGTAGGACTGAGTCCTCGGAAGGTAGCTGGTACCCACAGGCCCCCGGCTCATGCAAAGGCCCCTCCTCTCCGAGGATCCCTGTTCTCCCATCAGACGTGCTGGTTCTTGGCGTCATCCTCAAACCCTCTGAGGTCTCAGGGCCCCCGGGCTTCTGAAGGTCTTTCTGCTCCCACATCCAGACCACAGTTGCCTTCCTGCCCTCTAGGTGACTGTTGTTCAGTGTGTGTGTGTGGGGTCACCTGTGTTGACCCCCACGAATATGCTGAGGGAACACAGGGGACACACATTCACGTATTCTTGCAACCAGCGTTTTCATGTCCGCTCTGTGAGAGAAAGGAGCCAGGGAGCAGAAGGCCATCAGAGGAGCTTCCACACCTGGCGTCAGGAACATGAGTGGGGAAGCGAGGGAACTCACGGCAGACTCAGCGCTGACACTGGTGCTACAACGGGGAGGGCCGAGGGGAGGGAAGGGCTCTGGGGCCTCTGGGGCGGGGTGGTATGTACTTCACAGAGATCAGTGTGGTGCACCCTCCCAGAATGTTCTAGAACATTGCAAACTCAGGATACATGGGTTTTAAAATGGAGGCGAGGGAGCAATGAGTAAGTACAGGCTTTGGGGTGATGAGGCTGGGGTCACAGGGCCCTCCTTTGTCCCTCCCCCTCGTGTCTGCAGTGTTCCCGGTGGGTGGCCGTAACTTGAGGGGGCAAAAGGTAGAGGACTGTGGCACAGAGGCCTTCGGGGCGGGGGAGACCTTGACCTCCTGGACATTTGCAGAGTCTGCACATGGTTCCTGACTGTCAGTCTGGCTGGGGGGCGCTCTTGACGTCGTGTGAGTAAAACCCAGGCACGGTACTGGGGCGATGGAGCAGCCAGAGAGTGTCTCCTGGCTTGTGAGAGGCCCTGGGGCCCACCCCTGGCACCACACACACACACACACACACACACACACACACACATACACGCACACACACATCAGAGATACTGTTGAGTGTTGAACAAGGTGCAATGCACACACACACCAGAGATAGTGTTGAGTGTTGAGCAAGGCGCAATGTATACTCTCTCACACAGACACACACACACGCACACACATGCACAACAGGGACCCTGTAGAGTGTTAAACACCCTGCAATCCACACACTCACTCAAGTGACACACATTGAGTATTGAATAATCTGCAATGCACACACTCACACACACACACACACACATACACAGCAGGGATGCTGTTGAGTATTGAGCAATCTGCAATGCATATACCCACACAAATAGACACACACACGCGCACACACACACACACACACACCAGGGATACTGTTGAGTGTTGAGTGTTGAACAAGGTGCAATGCACACACACAGACATACCAAGGATAGTGTTGAGTGTTGAGCAAGGCGCAATGCATACTCTCTCTCTCTCTCTCTCTCTCTCTCTCTCTCACACACACACACACACACACACACACACACACACATGCAAATGATGTAGCCCAGAGGTCTAGGTAGCGCTGCCTCAGTGGCAAAGACCTGGAGGAGACAATTGGTTTTCACATCCTAGACTGGCCTTAGGGCCCAGCCAAACTGGGAACCTTGCAAACGGCCCCTCCTTCCCTCCCTCCCTCCCTCCCTCCCTCCTTCCTCCCTGCCTCCCTCCCTTCCTCTCTCCTTCCTTCCTCCCTCCCTCCCTCCCTCCCTCCCTCCCTCCCTCCCTCCCTCCCTCCCAGGGAGCCGGGGCTGCCAGCACCCGCCCCACGGCATCCCCCACTACGAGTCTGTCCCGGTTCACTCCCAGCGGCCCCCAGCACAGAGCCGTGGTGGGGGTTGGCAGAGTCCGCCCTCCCCAGGTACCGGCCACCTCCGGCCCGAGTGACACAGGCCTCCAGGGGCCCCTGCTGCCTTGCCACCAGCCTGGGGGAGGCTTTTGCTATGTCCTATCACGACAGTCTTTGCTTCTGAAGTCCAACCGTGTGACAGATAATATCGAACTGGTCAAGGGAACGTTCTCTTGGGTGTTTGTTGGTTTTTTTTTTTTTTGTCTTTTTTTCAGGGGTGGGTCAGGCTTTGGACCCCTTGCCTGGGTCCTGATGGGAACGTCAAAGCCCCAACTGCTGATGAACCTGGGGCTGGTGGTGGTCCCAGGTCCCCTCTCCTCTCAGCCCCCCCCACCCCGCCTTTCTAACCGTCAGAGACAGCATTTGTCCCCACGCAGGGGCTGGGCCGGAAGGTCACCCCTGCCAAGGAGAATGACTCCCTGCCACCCCACCCCGCCCCTCGCCCCCGCCCAGGCGTCCATTTTCTCTGCATCCCGTGGTTTTCCTGCCTCAACCCTCCTGCCCACCTTCTGCCCCAGCCAGCGGGGAGGACACAAGATCGAGTCCTCCCCAACCTGCTCATCCGCCAAGGACAGAGACGTTGACCATAGGGACAGTGGGTAGGTTTGCCCTGCGTGCGGCCTGCCCGGGCAGCCCCCTGACACTGCAGAGGGTCCCCCGAGTCCTGCCAGCAGTGATTCCCCGAGCACAGAGCACAGAGTCAGCCCTGAGCACTGTTGGGTGTGGCTCCCCACAAAGACAAGTGAACCCCAGTGAGCCCCAAAGACAGAGACAAGCAACTGTCACGACCTTTGCTTCCAATCGTGTGACAGATAATACTGAACTGGTCTAAGGGGAAGTTCTCTTGGGTTTTATTTTTTGTTGTTGTTGTTTTCAGTCTTTTTTCCAGGGGCGGGTCACGCTCAGTGGTGCCCAGGGCTGACTCTGGCTCTGCTCTCAGGGATCACTCCTGGCGGGGCTCAGGGGACCCTAAGGGATGCTGGGGATCGCGCCTGGGTGGGCCATGCATGGCAAGGGCCCTCCCCACCGTCCTGGTGCCCAAACCCTGGAAAAGTCCCCTTCAGTTGCGGGCTCCCCCTTCTCCTCCGCCCTGCCCGGGTCCCCGAGCGTGCCCGGGGGCAGCCAGCCCTGGCACTGTCCCCGTCACTCCCCCTGGCCAGGGCGTCGAGGCTGTCTGTTGCGTTTCAGCGGCCAGGCACCCCCTCCCTTCCCTACCCCACCCCTCCCTCCCTGACCCCTGTCTGTCTGCCCCTCACGCGGGGGGGGGCTCCCTCCACCCCACTCTGCCCTTGCCCAAAGATTTATAGAGCCGAGGGGCTGGAGAACAAACGAGCAGACATTAGGCGACTCGTCCTGCATTCTAATGACAAGATAGCGCTCCCGCACCTAAGGGGCAAAGCCGGGTCAGGCCCGGTTAACCATAAACTTTATTTATGGGCTTAGAACTTTGCAGCTGCAGCAGCTCACCCGCAGCCTAAGGTCGCCCCTCTCCAACGCGGCCTACATATTTCCTTCAACAAATTGGGCCTGGGGAGGCGGGGGTTGCGGGGGGGGGGCGGGAGAGGAGGGCGCCTCCCCCGCCCCCTGTAGCTCTGTCCCCAGAGTTCCAGTCCGAAGTCTGGGGCCGAATGGAAGCCAGAGTGGGAGAAGGAAACAGAGAATTGAGGAGAGGAATGAAGGCAGAACCACCATCGCCAGCAACGGCAATAATGATGTGCCAGGATGGTAGTGTGTGTGTGTGTGTGTGTGTGTGTGTGTGTGTGTGTGTGTGTGTGTGTGTGTAAGGAATCCCTTCATCTCTTCCTTCTGAGTTGTTTTTGAGTCACACCCAGCCATGCTCAGGGCTTCCTTCCCGGCTCGACACTCAGGAATGATGCCTGGCCGTGCTTGGGGAGACCACATGGGTCGCCGGGGATTGAACCCAGGTCTTCCGCGTGCAAGGCAAACGCCCTCCCTGCGGTACTGTCGCTCCGGCCCCACCTTTGGAGTTTTGGCCTCCCAACTTGCCCTTTGCATGGCGGCAACTGTGCAGTTCTGGCTTGTAAACAGCTTCCACCCTTTTCTTGACCATCTATTTTGTGCTCTGGACCACACCTGGCTGGGGGGAGGTGTGGGGGGGTATGCCCAGCCTTGGTGCTTTAGGGCTGCCCATGGAGGTGCTTGTGAGACCAGAGTCTGTGCCCCTTGCTCTGGGCGCCCCAGCCCCCACCACGTGGCTGCAGGCTGGTCCCTCTGTGCTTTGACGGGAAAGACCCTCCGAGGTCAGAGAGGCTCATGGGCATCTTCCTGCTCCTAATCGTTCCCGGACCCCCGTGGTGGACCCCTGGTTAGCACGCCCGGGGAAATAGCTCAGTGCACAGGGCTGGCGCGTGGTGTGTGCTGGGCCAGAGTGAGCTTGCTTGGTCTCGACATCGTGGACTAAGGTCCCAGAAGCTGCCCTTGGCTCCTGTCCTGCAGCGGAAGCTCCTGTCCCTTGCTCCGTGCCGGGCACTGTGTTTGGGGCCAGAGGCACCCCGGAGAACAAGCTCTGGGAAGCTCCTGCCATTCAAATGCTCCATTTGGGGACCGGAAGGAGCGCCTGGGCGAGGTGGGGTGGGTGGGTTTAGGTGCTCATCGTGCATGCGGCAGACCCCAGTTTGATCCCTGGCACCTCACAGGGTCCTTTGAGCCCCTTCAGAAGCTGGACGCTGAGTGCTGTGCCCTGATTGCACCTGAGTGTGCCCCGACTAATTTCATCTTGTGACACCATGGTAACCGGATACTGATGAGGGTGTGAGATGTGAGAGAGTGCGCAAACAACTGAAGACTTGATCGAGACTCGACCTCCTGGGAACCCCCGGCCGACACTGCTCAGCCCGGCCGAAGACACCTGCGGTACTGCCGGGTTCACGGGTGCTATGGCCAACGGGGATGGTGCATGATAAGGCACTGGGGGTCAGACTCAGACCCTGGTACCTGCTGGTACATGCTACATCATCTGGGTGAGCTCCCCGCAGGTATAACCCTCAGCATCCAGGGTCCCTTGTCTGACCGCACATAATGGATGTTTCGATTCTCCCCGTGGGCCTGGGGTCCTTGCATGCTCCACGCCCCAAGAGAGAGGAAGACCCACGTTGGCTGGGGGCCCTACTGTCGGGAGGGTGTACGGAAGGGAAGGCTCTGCTCTCAGCCGGAAGTCCGGTCACTGGCTGGTCTACCAAGAGCACAGGAGGAGGGAGTAGCTTGCCCAGACCAGGACAGATGGGTATTAGGCTGTGTTCTTCTATGTCTACGATGCGCCCAGTGTCCCCGGAGCTGGCATCTGTGAGCAAAGAAGGGAGAGCACCCGAGGTAGCTTACACCAAGTGTGGCTGGGCAGCTCCTTGCAAACTGAACTTCCGCGACCCCTCCATGATCAGACTGGGCTCTGGGCTTCCAAGCAAAGAGATCTCCAAGGGTTCTCTTTGCCCTCGGATCCATGGCTGGCTGCTCGGTGGGAAGGGCATTGCACCAGCTGGCTGGGAGCTGCTGGGTGGATGGGAAACAGGCTGGGTCTGAGCACAGTGATTAGGGCAGGTGACGCGTCATAAACTCCTTGTCCCGATTGGGTCGTGCCACTGACTTGATTCAAGCAGCACACCGGCCAGGTGTGGAAACCACGCCTTTGCTCGTCTGAAGTCTTGCTTTGTTGGCGGAGGACGGGGAATCCTCTCACATGTCTCCCGCTGGCTTTAGGATTCCTACCTCTGCTCCTGCCCCCAACGTCATTGCCCCCGCTGATGGCACTTCTGGATTTCAGTAAATGTCAGAATAACTGCATGGAGGTCTCTCTCTGTGTGTGTGTGTGTGTGTGTGTGTGTGTGTGTGTGTGTGTGTGTGTGTGTGTGTGTGTGGTGAGTGCTCAGGGGCTACTTCCGGCTCTGTTCTTGGGTGGGAGGGGAGGTCACCCCTGGTGGTGCTCAGGGGACCATACGGTGCCAGGGACGAAACTCCATCCTACTGCAGGCAAAAGCATGAGCACTAGTTCATTGAGCTCTCTCTCGAGCCCCCATGCTCGAAAACTTTTGTATCATACATCATTTATTCCTTGCTTTGATCACCAAACATTTGTTTAAACCCCTCATGAGTGCCGGGTGCTTTGATGGACATCCAGAGACCTCTAGGCCAACAGACTTAAGCTCAAACATAAGAACAACCCGATAAGAAACCCCCCTTCCAAACTCAAGTCATATGATCTGGATAAAGCAGCAAGTTCCCACTGGTATCCCGGCCCCAAACATGGCCTGGTAAGAACAGTTTGTGTGTGCTTGCTGGAGTTAAAGTTGTCATTCCTTTAGGAGAGTCTGCCTTTTAAAATTTTATTTTTGCCTAGAGCCAGAGAAGAGAAGGAGAACAAAATAAGTGGGATGGAAGAGAGAAGTATATCTGACCTTTGAGTTTCGGATCAAGGGTCAGGAGACATTTGTGGCCATGGGTCAAGATGGTAAATATTTTTGGCTTTGCAAGTATTTATACTTTTGTGGCAGAACTCAAATGTGATATGATGGCTGAAAGACTCCATGAATGATGCATCAATGAGTGAACATGGCTTTGAACCAACAAACTTCATAAGAGCATGCATGAAAGTGACAAAACCTTGGTTCAAAGGGGGAAAGATTTATAATAAGTGGAATGCTATTCCATGTTCATGGATTGGGGGACACAGTTCTGTTCAGTGGTCAAGTCACTTGATCTGTAGATTCATCACTTGGGCAAAATATCACAAGTTATTTCATCTATACTAATTCTATGGGACGGAGGAATCTAACCCCGGTCTGCCGCGTGCAAGGCAGATGCCCTACCCACTGTGCTATCGCTCCAGCCCATTGATTGGGCTAGCTTGGAAAATCATCTCCATGTGGAAATATGCCTGTGAACGGCAGTTGTATTTATAGGTTCCTACTGGAAGCAACCAAGATGTCCTTCAATGGGTAACTGGGTTAAAACAAACAAACAAATAAACAACAACTACACAAAGCAACCCTCTAAAAACATAGTGCATTCATACTAGGAAATATTATTCAGCAATAGAAGGAAATGAGTCAGGAAGCTGTTCAAAAACATGAATAGACTTATTTTTTCTTGTATCTCTTGTCATCCCATTGCTCATTGATTTGCTCGAGCAGGCGCTAGTAATGTCTCCATTTGTCCCTGTCGCGTGCTAGTGTAGCCCAATGGCGTCTGCTCGCTCCAGGAACACGAAGAGCATCAAACGGTTCATTCAGGGACTTGACAAAGAAGTCTGACCATCTTGTAGGTGGGCGGCCAGGCATTCTTTTGATGTCCCGTGGAATCCAGTCAGTAACAGCTCTAGTCCAGCGGTTGTCTCCAAATTGCATTACGTGTCCAGCCCATCTGATTTTCCACAACTTGGCAAACAAGACAGCGTCACCAATCCTCGATGGCCAGTGGAGGTCAGAACTCCGAATTCCTTCTCTCACTTGAGTGGAACATGATACTCCAAGCATAGCTCTTTCGATTCCTTTTTGGGAGACCCGAAAGCGTTCTTATCTTTGCGTAGGGCCCTGGTCTCTGAGGCGTATGTTAGTGCAGGAAGAACGAGGGAGTAGAAAAGATGTGCCTGGAGCCAGATATGCAAAAAACAGTAACAATAATAGGCCTCATTACCCTGACCCTGAGAGAAAATTTTTATTTACTGTAGATTTCTCTTTTGAAGGGTTGGGGGGTACACCTGACAGTGCCCAGGCTACTCCAAAATTGGTGGTGTTGGGGCCCACGTAGGAGGGAGGATGGAACTCAAACCTGCATACAAAGCAAATATTCAATCCACCCATTAAACCATGGCTCTGGCCCAAAGATGGCATAGATTTTTTTGTCCTTTCTCCCTCTCTTTGGCTTGTAAAGGGCCATGCCTGGTGATGCTCAGGGCTTACTCTTGGCTCTGTGCTCAGGGGATCACTAGTTTGGGGGCTCAGGAGACCCTCTGGAATGCCAGGGATCAGATCGGGATTGGACAAGTGCCAGGCAAACACCCTACCCCTTGACTATCTCTCTGCACTGTAGCACTGTCGTCCCGTTGTTCATCGATTTGCTTGAGCGGGCACCAGTCACGTCTCCATTGTGAGACTTGTGGTGACTGTTTTTGGCATATCGAATACGCCACGGGGAGCTTGCCAGGCTCTAGCCCCAAGACTTTTAAATGTCCATCGTTAAGTGAAAGAAGATGGTCTGGAAAAACCACAGGGTGTAAGACTCGACAAGAATGATACTCTGGGGAAGGATTATATATAACCCCCATCTGTCAAACAGGAGGTGCGAGGGAAGGAGGACGAGGAGGTAAAGGACCGTTTGGGGGTGGGGGCTTGGGACACCACTGTGGAGCTGGTGCAGCTCAGGGCTTCCTTCTGGCTCTGAACTCAGGAAGTTCTCCTGGGACATGCCGGGGGGGCCCGTCCAGGATACTGGGGCCAAATCTGGAATCTGGGTCTGCAGCGCCCTACCCGCTGCACTATCCCTCCATCCCAGGACATTCTTAGGGGGCAAAATTGTTCTCTGACATTGCAGTGATGAGCACAACAAATGCAAGGCTTTCAACACTGAGCAGAACCCAGAGAACTTGACAGCAGAGAATAAGCCTGAAAGAGGCGGGGGCAGGGGGGGAACTTCAGGACGTGATGCAGGATTGGGCAACGGGATCTCAGGATATTCTGAAGGTAAAGAACATGGGGCCAGAGCAATAGGACAGTGGGTAGGGCATCTGCCTTGCATGTGGCTGACCTGGGTTCGAACCCCAGCATCCCAAATAGTCATCCCCTGAGCACCGCCAGGAGTAAATCCTGAGTGCAGAGCCAGGAGTAAACCCTTAGCATCACCAGGAGTGACCCCCGAAAGAAAAAAAACCAAAAGAAAAAAAAGAGAAAATAAAGAACATGCATGAAAAGAGTCGAGACCCAGCATTCAGACCTAATTAGCTCCAGAAACCGGCAGCATTCGGAAGAGGACAGGTGTATGATGAATAACTCTGAAACCTCTCTACATGCACGCAGGAATTAGAAAAATCACGTGGGCGCAGGGTAGAGGGAGTCGGATATTATTCCTTGGAGGAGAGTAGAGAGACACAGGGGGATTTCTTAGCAGTGTTCCTCAGACTGGGTGAGAGTGGCCCAGAGTAATGGTTTTTGCTTTTTCTGAAAAGGTGGGTGTTGGGCTATGGAAGTTCGGGCATCTCTGTTCTAGAATGATCCATGTGGTAAGAGGTGAGAGAGTTGGAGACATGGGAGCACGGGAGCACTGTCGCCCCGTTGTTCATCGATTTGCTCCAGGGGGGCACGAGTAATGTGTCTATTGTGAGATTTTTTGTTACTGTTTTTGGCACGCCAGGCTCTGCTGTGGGGGCGGGATATTCTCAGTAGCTTGCCGGGTTCTCCAAGAGGGATGAAGGAATCAAACCTGGGTGGGCCGCGTGCAAGGCAATAGGTATGGGCTTCAATTTGACTTCACACAGGTTCCATCACTGGATCCCAGAAGTATGACCAGATAGATCCATCCCTGGGACACAGAAATATGGCCAGAGCTATGTGCCTACACAGGCCGTACGCCACTACATCTTCTTGCTATGTCCTCTGAGCAAACCCAGAAGCCACGGAGCCCTGAGCATCTGTGTCCCCGACTTTGCTCTCCGATAATAAGATTTTCTTTGGTACCGCATGTAGGGTGCTTGCCTGGCAGGCGGCCGGCCCCGTGTTCAATCCGCAACACCGCATCTGATCCCTCAAGTCCAGCCAGGAATCATCCAAGGGTTAACCCTGAGGACGGCTGGGTCTGGTCCAAAATCCAAATAAACAAAAATATACCCCTCAAGCCCAGACAAAGCAGGGCACATGCCAAGAACCAAGATTCACTCCAGGACAAAGAACTCGAGAACCGTGGGGACAGAGCTGATGCTAGGATGAAATAAGACGGTAGGATCCGGAGTCACTGCGCGTGCCAGAATGAAAATGCTCCTGCTACCAGCGAGAGCACTGATAAGAGGACCGACCCTCCCTGCAATACTACTGGGGGGAGAGACGAGGGAGAGCTGGTTGACGGAGGCCATTCTATAAAGTCAAGTTCTATTACACAGAGTCATGTTCTATATAATCCCCGGACGTCAAACAAAAAGCCACAAGTCCCCAGTAACGCTAAATAAATGATCGCATAAATAAATGGAGAATGCATAGACCTCTCCATCTTCGCCAAAGAACTCTGAACAATAGATGTTCCCTCTCACTGCTTAGTGTTTCTTTCCAAAGGCAGCGAGAGAAAGAGAGCCAGGGACTGGAGCGATAGCACAGAGGGGAGGATGTTTGCCTTGCACGTGGCTGACCCGAGTTCGATCCCCGGCATCCCGTATGGTTCCCCAAGCACCGCCGGGGTGATTCCTGGAGTGCAGAGCCAGGAGTAACCCCTGAGCATCGCTGGGTGTGACCCAAAAAGGAGAGAGAGAGAGAGAGAGAGAGAGAGAGAGAGAGAGAAAGAGAGAACCATGGACCACATGCATGCGAGGCAAGCACCCTGCCCACTGTACTGTGTCTCCGGCTCTTGTTACAGAGCTCAGTCTGGGGGTTCAGGTGCTGAGGGCTCCTGGGGTCCACGGCTTCTAGGTTTCTCAGCGGAGGGAGAGGAACTTGCCAGAGGCGAGGCCTGGGAAGTGTGAGGTGACCAGAGCGTCCAGGTTCGGGCGCCCAGGGAGAAAGCTAATGGAGGGCGTGTTTCCTACAGGGGAGGCATGGTGGTCTTCCTCCCCAAAGCCCACCCCAGGCTCACCTTGAAAAGCACATCCCAAAGCAAACAAGTCCCATTGGAGGGTCAGGCAACCCAAGGCCCACACGAGCCTCCCTTCAGTCGCTCGCTTGCTTTCTTCCTTTCTCTTTTTCTTTTCTTCTTTCTTTCTCTTTCTCTTTTCCTTTCTTTATCTCTTTATCTTTTTCTTTCTCTATTCCTTTAATTTTCTTTCTTTCTTTCTTTCTTTCTTTCTTTCTTTCTTTCTTTCTTTCTTTCTTTCTTTCTTTCTTTCTTTCTCTCTCTCTCTCTCTCTCTCTTTCTTTCTTTCTTTCTTTCTTTCTTTCTTTCTTTCTTTCTTTCTTTCTTTCTTTCTTTCTTTCTTTCTTGCTTTCTTGCTTTCTTTCTTTCTTTCTTTCTTTCTTTCTTTCTTTCTTTCTTTCTTTCTTTCTTTCTTTCTTTCTTTCTTTCTTTCTTTCTCTTTTTCTTTCTCTCTCCCTCCCTCCCTCCCTCCCTCCCTCCCTCTCTTCCTCCCTCCCTCCCTCCCTCCCTCCCTTCCTTCCTTCCTTCCTTCCTTCCTTCCTTCCTTCCTTCCTTCCTTCCTTCCTTCCTTCCTTCCTTCCTTCCTTCCTTCCTTCCTTTCTGCCTTCCTTCCTTCCTGCCTGCCTTTCTTCCTTCCTCTATTCCCTCTCTCTCTCTCTCCCTCTGCCTGGCCCTCCCCTGTAGAATAATCATCTGGATGTGGATGTGGCAGAGGAGAGCCTGGGGTCACGGTGTGTGCCCACGACCATGAAGGGCAGGTCCCCTTGCGGGCAGCGCGCATCACTGCCCATCCATGAGCGCCAGATTAATATTTCTCCAGCCTCTGATGAGCTTTCGTTTCCTTCCGGCGGCCCCGTTCCCACCCGCTGAACGACGGGGAGTGTGAGGACATGGGTGTGCACACAGAAACGTCTCTCTCCTCCTGTTTACCTGGCTTCAGTGACTTGGCTTGGCATCTGAGACAGGGCATACTTTGGGCATTGCTTCTGCATTGCGTCATGGGGTGGACACGGGGAAGGTCGTTTTGAAAAGTGAAACCAAGAAAAATCCCCTAAACATTGAAATGTGTTGAGTGTCTATTCATGGGACACTTGTCCCAGATGAATGGTTTGGGCGGAGTGGGGGAGTCTGGGCCACAGCCAGCCGTGCTTGGGGCTTGCTCCTGCCTCCATCCTCGGGGATCATGCCTGGGGGTCCTCAGTGGACCTTATGGGCTGGTTGGGATTAAACCCGGGTCAGCTGCGTGCAGGGCAAGTGCCTTTCCCTCTCTACGATCTCTCAGGTCCCAAACAAATGATAGTTTATTACCTGCCTGCCCTTGCAGGAGGAGGAATTAGAGGGAAGTGAAAGGTGTGTCCGAAGTAACACAGTATGACACAGTGGGATACTATGCAGCTGCACAGGACGATGAAATCATGCAATTTGCTACAACGTGGCTGGGACTTCAAGGTATGTTGAGTGAAGAAAGTCAGAAGAAGAAAGACAAATGTAGGATGATCTCACTTAACTGTGGGATAGAGAATCCTGGATGAGGAAACTCGTTGTGGTGAAAGGGGAATGCCTAGATCACCCTCGACCCAAGTGTTTCAGGAGGAAAAGGACGGAGAAGTAAAGACATCCAGGTAGGGGGGTGGGGGGAATAAGAGAACTGGAAGAAATGGATGAACAGGCATTAGGGCTTCAGTTATGCCAGAGATATGGGAGAGGGGCAGAGCCACGTGTCCAACACACAGACTCGACAACACAACACTGAAAACACAATCTAAGCCCCAGCCACTGAGCCTTCACAACGTGCCTGTGAACCTTTGTGACGTGCCTGAGAGGCAAGAATGGGGTGAGGGTTGGACACGGGGATGGAAGCTGGAAACACTGGTTGAGGGATGTTGACGCTAGTTGGTGGGATTGGTGCTGAAATAATATATTCCCCAAACTCAACTATCAATAACTTTATAAGCTACAGTTCTTTCATTAAAAAAAAAGGCAAGACAGTATGATAGTTTTTTTTTTCTTTTTGGGTCACACCCGGCGATGCACAGGGGTTACTCCTGGCTCTTCACTCAGAAATCACCCCTGGCGGTGCTCAGGGGACCATATGGGATGCTGGGAATCAAACCCGGGTTGGCTGCATGCAAGACAAACGCCCTCCCCGCTGTGCTATTGCTCCAGTCCCAAGATGGTATGATAGTTTTAAAGCAACTGGATCTCAAAATCAGGTCGACATAGTTCTCAAGCCCCAGTTCCGTGCTCCACTGCCTCCTTCCAAGAGGAAGTGGGAATTTTCTCCTACTCATTATGACTGGAGAGATAGCACAGTGGGTAGGGCATTGCCTTGTACGCGGCCAACCCGGGTTCAATTCCTTCATCCCTCTCGGACAACCTGCCAAGCTTACGAGAGGATCCTGCCCACACGGCAGAGCCTGGCAAGCTCCCCGTGGCATATTCGATATGCCAAAAACAGTCACAACAAGTCTCACAATGGAGACTCGACTGGTGCCCGCTCGAGCAAATCAATGAGCAACGGGATGACAGTGCTACAGTGCTATATTATGCGCTACCTGAAATCTGACATATATTTATATTCTGGGGGTGGGCAAAAAGGTCTCCCAAGGAGTGCTCAGGACAACTCAGGGGCTCCACCTGCGATTCAGGACTAACAGGGCCAGTGTTCAGATGTGCCTGGACACTGGCAGAGGACACCGGAACATTGTATGACTGACACGTAATCACGAGTTTGTAAGTCTGTAACTCTCTCGCGGGTGACTCATCAACATAAAATGAAAAAACCTAAATGCTGCTGGGCCCGGAAGGGCCAGAGACATGGTGTCGGTGGGGGAGGGGCGGCTCCTGGAGCTGCATCCAGCGTTCCTGGGGGGACCGTGTTGGTGCCAGAAAAATCATCCCAGGTTGGTGACACGCCAGGCATCCGGCCTCACTGCTGAAGTATATTCTTGAGGGTCAGTGACCGCCTTTCATAGAGTGATAAGACGCGCCACGGACTCGGAGAGAGAAGCCGAAGGGATATTCCTGCCTTCTCTGCTCTTATCCCAAAGGGTCAAAAGACCCCATGCATGGTGCGCTTGGGGAGATACGATAAGGGTTGGTATCTCTGTATCTTTGCCCAACTTGTTGCATCACCAGCTTTA
Source organism: Sorex araneus (assembly GCF_027595985.1). Taxonomy (NCBI): domain Eukaryota; kingdom Metazoa; phylum Chordata; class Mammalia; order Eulipotyphla; family Soricidae; genus Sorex; species Sorex araneus. The sequence goes on along the minus strand of NC_073304.1, from coordinate 232,866,859 downwards.
GCCCTGAGACTCCCGAGCACTGCTGGATGTGACCCAAGAGACGGGGCCTGCTTAAGCACCCCTGGCTGGCCCTGGCCATCCCCACAGGACCCGAGCGGCACTGGGACCCTAGCACTGCCCTGCAGACCCCGTTGGCCGAATATCCCGGGAGTGTCATTCGGTCCCCATGAGCACTGCTTGGGAGCATCTCCTCCAACAAAGCCCCGGTTTTCCATGGCGTTGCACCGGAAGTTCTTTATGCAGTTCCCACTGGAGCAATCCTACTATCCTGTGCCCACCCCAGCTATCATCCCACCCCCACCCCGACTAGGACTGAGGGACCCACAGATTACCCTTCACCCTCCCCCCCCATTTGATCCTCATTCTGCTTCTTAGGGAAGCCAGAGGGGTCTCCGGGAATTCAAGCCATTGGCCCCAAAACCTATTATTTAGGAGTGGCTCAGCCAGGTTCAAATTTCAAATTCAAGTCTCATGCCCACACCCGTCCAGTGTGTTTTTCTGGGAAAACGTTCTTTCTGCCTCCTGTCCCATCTCCCTGAAACTCTCAGTCCTCAGACATTCCGCCAATTCCAGTCCCTTTCTTCGACCCAAACCAGAGAGAATTCGGTCACAGGGGCTGGACGTCGGACAAGCAGTTAACCCGTCTCTGCCCCAAACAGGACCCGGGAGAAATTTCAGACATTAACATTAGGGGCCTCGGAAGTCGGAAGTCGCAGCGAGCGGGCCCAAGGGTTAATATTGGGAGAGTGGGAAAGTTATCTGCTTTGTTGTGAAACAGCTTCCCAGCTCTGCAGAAGGGGGCGATTAGCATGCAAATGCACTGTGCCTTGTGCTTTTTAATGTTTTACTTCTCTTAATTGCTGAAACCGGTTGTAATTTCGGAGCAAGAAGGCTGGCTCCTCAGAGCAAGCAGTTTCCTCTAACAGGAATCCGGCAGGCACATCCTAAAGCTGGAGAGATTTTGAATTCTCATTTTATTGACCCTGCGGAGGAGGGCGGTGAAGTTCCCGGTGTAAGTTGGAAGCCTTCGCGTCTGGGGAAAGCGCTCCTTCTCTTCCCTCTGAAGCTTGCCGTGCAAAATGATCAAAAATAGGGGCAAGAGAGAGAGAGGGTGGGGGGGCACTTAAGGCACTTGCCTTGCGCGTGGATGGCCCTGGGTTGATCCCCTGTATCACATATGGTCCCCTCTCCTCCAGGACGCCCACCAGGATTGACCCCTGAAAAAGAGCCTGGAGTAACCTCTGAGCAGGGCAGGGCGGCGTGGCCCCTAAAACAAATCAAAATAAACGAAAACAAAAAACGCTCCGGAATCTCTGGTAAAGAGGAGAGGGAGTTTCTGAAAGACCCCCCCAGATCCTGGCTGATGGATTTGTGGTGAAGAATGGCTGGGAAAACTCCCGGGGTTGGGGTAGAAGCCAGATTTCTCTCTGGGAGATATTCTAGATGATTCCACGCTTTCCACAAGGCCTCTTGATTCTATTTTCTTTTTTATTTAATTTTTTTAAAATAGTCACTGTCACTGTCATCCCATGGTTCATCGATTTGCTCGAGTGGGCGCCAATAATGTCTCCATTCATCCCTATCTTTATTTATTATTTTTTTGCTTTTTTTTGGGAGGGGGTGTTCACACCCAGCAATGCTCAGAGGCTATTCCTGGCTACTCAGAAATTACTCCAGGTGGTGCTCGGGGGACCGTATAGGATGCCGGGGATTAAACACAGGCTGGCTGCGTGTCAGGCAAAGACCCTACCCGCTGTACTCTCTCTCTGGCCCTTGATTCTACTTTCTAGGGAGCAGAAATAACCCAAGTTCTGGGGCAAGGTGAGATCACGTTTCACCCCCAGAAAGATGTTCTAGTGAGTTTGCCAGATAATCTCTCTCGGACCCCTGTAGGAACTAACTGGGTATTGTCTCATGCGAGTCATCATTGTGAGGAGGTACCCCACAGCCAGGCGTGGGCCCCAGAGAACCTTTTCTAGACCTTTCTTCTCTAGACCTGCCAATACCACCCTTGGCCAGGTTTCGCTGTTTTTGTTTGTTTCACTTTTTGTTCTTCTTGGCTACACTCAGTGTTGCTTGCTCCAGGTCCAGTGCTCAGGGATCTCTCCTGGAGGGGCTTAGAGGCCCCTAGGCAGTGCTGGGGACTGAGCTTCACGCAAGGTCAGCACCTTCCCTGCTGAGCTGTGGCCCTGACCGTGAAAGGGCTTCACGATGGCACCCGGACCGTGAGCCACGCTGGGCCCTTACTTCAGTGGGCAGAGGCAGAGGGCGGAGCCGGACACAGCCTGGGAGAGCCCTCGAGGCTGCAGGAGCACTGTAGGCAGAGGCTGGAGACGGGAGAGCGTCCGTCCAGAGGACGCTCACCCCACCGGCACCTCAGCGCATGCGCCCATGGCCTCCTCACCCTGTCTTGTCAATCACTCGGTCCGAAGGGCAGCCTCAGCATCTCTCTGGCCGAGCGAGTTAGCTCTTGGGAGTCCCAGCGGGTCGGGGAAAGGATGCGGAACCCCAGTCACGTGACTGGCTGCAAGTGCCCCCACCTATCCCTGTGACCTCGCGGCCGAGGGGAGACGACTGAGCCCCGGGGCTGGAGAGACAGCAGAGTGGGTGGAGGCGCTCGCCTTGTGCTCTGCCCACCCGGACTGGCTCCCAGGTACCGCCTGGGCTCCCCTACCCCCGCCCCCTGCCCCAGCACTCCAGGACTGATCCCTCCGCAGGGAGTGGTCCTCAATCCCTAAAAAAATAGCAACTCAGGGGCTGGAGCGATAGCACAGCGGGGAGGGCATTTGCCTGGCACGCGGCCGACCCGGGTTCAATTCCCGGCATCCCATAGGGTCTCCCGAGCACTGCCAGGAGTGATTCCTGAGTGCAGAGCCAGGAGGAACCCCTGAGCATCGCCGGGTGTGACCCAAAAAGAAGAAAAAAAAAGAACTACTCAAAATCGCTCCTTTACTTGTCTTCCCTTGCACCCTTCTCCAGGGGGCTGGGGACACCCAGGATTGTGTCCACTCATGGTTATGACCCTCTTTAGAGGGCGTGCTGCCCCCTCCCCACTCCACGACCACCACAGCCAGAGAGTTTCCCAAGGGTGCTGGAGCTCCAAGCCAGCCCAGAGGTCCTGCTGGCTCCCCTGCAGAAGTGTCGGGGGTGGGGGGCGGGGTGGGGGGCCGGCTGCCTTGCGGGTGGCGGGGGAGAGCAGAGAGGCACAGCCGAGCTGCACTCACACCCAGCGGGCCGGGATGGAGGCGCGCACTGGACCAACCCCCCAGCGCCCCCCTCACAAACACTCTCACTCCGTTGAGCTCAGGGCTTACTCCTGGCTCTGCACTCAGGCACGACTCCTGGTGGGTGGGGCTTGGGGGGCCCTATGGGGTGCTGGGGATGGAACCCCGGGGGGCTGTGTGCAAGGCAGGCGCCCTCCCTGCTGGAGAGAGCTTCTCTCCCCCGGGATCCCCTCGTTTGTGCTAGGGACTCTGGAAGGTTCTGGGCATGGCTCTGGGGGCTGGTGATGTCCGGGGGGCGTTCAGAGGGCGCAGGTCCACGGGGCCAGGGTGGCAGGCCCAGTTGCCAACTCATTCTGCCCCTCTGAGGAGCTGGAGAGAGAGTTCAGCGGGTAGGGCACTTGCCTGGCACGTGGCCCACCCGGGTTCGATCCCCGGCATCCGTGACGGAGCTCTGAGCCCGGCCAGGAGTCGTTCCTGAGTGCAGAAGCCAGGAGGGCGCCTGAGTGACGGCCCTCTGCTCCCCAGCCCCTCCCAAATCCTCCCGGGACGACATCCAGACTCCAGAGGGGACCCCAGCATTCTGGCCAGGGGGTGGCCTTAGCCGCGCCCCCCCCCCCCAAGCTCTGTCCTCCCGACAACACCAACTGGTCTTCCGAGAAGAACATGCCGCAACTTCAAGATCAACAGAACACCCATTCCCCCCCCACCCTCCCCCGCCCTGGGCCCCTCCTCCCTCCCCCCTTTCCCCTCCTCTCTCTCTCTGGATCAGGCTTGAAGACTAGTCAGAGGAGAAAGGACAGACACAGAACAATCTCCCTCATCGATTTGCTCGAGCGGGCGCCAGTCACGTCTCCATTGTGAGACTTGTTGTGACTGTGTTTGGCATATCGAATACACCATGGGGAGCTTGCCAGGCTCTGCCGTGCGGGCGGGATACTCTCTGTAGCTTGCCGGGCTCTCCGAGAGGGGTGGAGGAATCGAACCCGGGTCATCCGTAAGAGCAACAAATAACCCCAAAGCACCGGAAACTGAGACCTGTTCTTTTGTGGGAAGCACATCACAGCAGGGGGGCTGGGAACTTGTTGGGGGCGGAGTGGGGGAGGGGCTACATAGATAGGAGGTGTGGTGTGTGTGGTATGGGAATTTTTTTTTTTTTTTTTGCTTTTTGGGTCACACCTGGCAATGCTCAGGGGTTCCTCCTGGCTCATGCACTCAGGAATTACTCCTGGCAGTGCTCAGGGGACCCTATGGGATGCTGGGAATTGAACCCAGGTCAGCTGCGTGCAAGGCAAATGCCCTCCCCGCTGTGCTATCGCTCCAGCCTGTTATGGGAATATTTGATGCGAAAACCCTGCCAGGAGCAATATTAGAAGTCACTGTGCCTACAACTAAAAAAAATAAATAAATAAAAATAATAAATCAAAGCCTGGCTGTGTCTTCAGTACCCACCCCACCTGTCCTGACTGTGCGTGCGTGTGTCTATGTGTGCGTATGTCTGTGTGTGTGTGTGTGTCTGTGTGTAGAGGGTAGGTACCGTCTGCATAACAATGCCCACTCCCTGCCTTGGGGGAGCTGACCCTTTAGCCTGGACACCTCCCTGAGTTCCCCATGGACAGAGGTTAGCAGGAGAGAGGGTGATGCCTTTGTATGCTAAGCAGCCTCCCAGCCCAGGTTCCCTGTGCCCAGCCCGGCCGGCCCGTGGCCCCTCGGCGGAGCCTCCTTCTCCCTGGTCCCCTTCTCGCCGTGTCGCCGGAGAGGACTCCGCCTGCGCTGGCGGACTGGGACCTCTCAGCTGGCCCCCGCACAATGGGGAAAGTATCTTTTGTGGCGTTAAAGGCTTTGGGGAGGGGAGCGGGGAGGGGCCGGGCGGCCGGGGAGGGGGTGCCGCTGAAGAGGACGAGAACAATGTGTGAGAAGCCGGGGCTGTGGGTTTCCCACACGGACCACTCCGGCCCCCCCACCCCCCTCTGGGAGCCGGGGATCCGCAGCGACCAGCTGATCTCGCCTTGATTGGTTTTTCTGCCCCCCCCCCTCCACGGTGCCCTCAAGGGGTGAAAATCCTTTTGTGGTGTGAAAGGAGAGGCGTGCCTGCCGTCCCCTCCCTCGAACTGATTGGCTGTGTCACAAGATAATCAAATCCACCCGGATTAATGTGCGGGGCGACCCGGGCCTCCGAGTGGGGACGGCTGAGTCCGCCCCTTCGGGCCAGCGTGTCTGGGACCCTGGGAGCAAGGCCTGGGGACCCGCAAGGGCAGACCACCCCTCTCTTCATATTTATGATACACCCCCCCACCCCCACCCCCGAGCCCCGCAGGGATGTTTATTCATGGGCCGCATCTGCTGGCTGGCAGGCGATGCGTCTGATGTGTCTCTTGTTCCAAAGCCCAGGCCCCCAGGAGCCGGGAAAGTGGGACACATTCCTAGGGACACATCTTCTTCCTTTTGGGGTTTGGGCGGGGGGGGGGGGGGAGCAAGTTATCTGGTCCCGTGTCTTCGTGCCATGGTCCAACTCCCTGACCCCTGCCTGCCTCGAATGCTTGTGGAAGCTCTGGGTTCTCTTAGCGCCCCGCTGTCCCTGGGGTTCGGGGAGCACCTTTCCTCTATATGCCCTCGGGCTTGTTGGCACACCTGCCAAATGTCCCCCGGCATCAGAAAAGTCCAGAGCAGCTGCTGCGTTACTCTTGCTCTCTCAGCTGGATTCTCTCTCTCTCTCTCTCTCTCTCTCTCTCTCTCTCTCTCTCTCTCTCTCTCTCTCTCTCTCTCTCTCTCTCTCTCTCTCCCATGCACGGCAGGAACTGACCACCATTAGGGCATGGCTTTGCTTTCCCCACCCCCTTTCCGACCTCTCAGGTCCTTGGGGGCCGGGCTGCAGTTAGCGCTGGCCTGTGTCTCGGCCGGGAGTGGCTCTCAAGAGTTGAGGGTGCAGGGGCAGGAGACACCAGGGCCGGGAAGATTGCCCCGTGGTTGGCAGCCTGCCCCGGGAGCCGGGGGAGAAGGCAGCGGGGATAGAGAAGGGATCACTGAGTCAGTGATGGTTGGAGGGATCACTCGGGATGGGGGATGTGTGCGGAAAGTAGGTCAAGAACCAAACATGATGGCCTCTCAGTGTCTGTATTGCAGATCATCTGTCACTGTCACTGTCGTCCCGTTGCTCGTCGATTTGCTCGAGCGGGCACCAGTGATGTCTCCATGGTGAGACTTGTTGCTACTGTTTTGGGCATAACGAATACGCCGCAGGTAGCTTGCCAGGCTCTGCCGTGTGGGTGAGATACTCTCGGTAGCTTGCTGGGCTCTCTGAGAGGGATGGAGGAATGGAACCCGGGTTGACCATGCGCAAGGCAAATGACCTACCCACTGTGCTATCAGTCCATAGTGCCCATAAATGGAGAGAGAGAGAGAGAGAGAGAGAGAGAGAGAGAGAGAGAGAGAGAGAGAGAGAGAGAGAGAGCAATTGTCTGCCATAGAGGCAGGGGGAGGGGTGGGACTGGGAGTCGGGGAGGGATACTGGGGACATTGGTGGTGGAAAATGTGCACAGGTGGAGGGATGCGTGTTTGATCATTGTATGACTGAAACTCAATTGTGAAAGTTTTGTAATTGTAGCTCATGGTGATCATCATCATCATCATCATCATCATCATCATCATCATCATCATCATCATCATCATCCCATTGATCATCAATTTCTCGAGCAGGCCCAGTAATGTCTCCATTCGTCCTATCCCTGAGATTTTAGCAGTCTCTCTTTACTCACCCTTCCCAATGGTGCCGCATTGGAGGCTCTTTCAGGGTCAGGGGAAAGAGACCCATCATTGTTACTGGTTTTGGCGTATGAATACGCCATGGGGAGCTTGCCAGGCTCTCCCATGTGGGCAGGAAGCTCTCAGTAGCTTGCTAGGTTCAACTGAAAAAAAAAAAAGAGGTGAGGATGATACCTAAGGACTATCCACAGCTCAGGAGTCTTGGTTCTGCCTTTGGGATGGGTCTGGGTGCCCGGAACAATCCACAGCTAGGCCTTTCTCCTTGCCTAAGCTGACAGTACCTTCTGCCCTGGGAGTGATTTTCAGGGCTCAATGGGTTTCTGGGCTGGAGCGATAGCACAGTGGTAGGGCATTCGCCTTTCACGCGGCTGACCCATGTTTGATTCCTCCGCCTCTCTCAGAGAGCCCGACAAGCTACCGAGACTATCGAGCCCGCACGGCAGAGCCTGGCAAGCTACCCATGGCATATTGGATATGCCAAAAACAGTAACAATAATTCTCTCAATGAGAGATGTTACTGGTGCCTGCTCAAACAAATTGATGAGCAACGGGATGACTATCTCTAATGGGTTTCTGAAGATTTGATGCAGTCCAGAGGGGATGGAAAGATGTGCCCAGCTCAGGGGGGCCAGACGCTCCGGGGAATGCTCACGGATCAGTCTGTCTCTTGGACCAACTGAATACCATCTTGTATTGGCAGCTGGGAACATCTTTGCTGTTGTTTAGTGGAAGGGGATTGAATCGGGCACAAATTAGAGTCTCCCATGGATTCAGGAAGACGGGCAAAGAGGAACACTAAAGGGAGGGGAATTACAGGGTTTAACAAAGATTTCTTTTGGGGGTCATACCCAGCGATGCTCAGGGGTTCCTCCTGGCTCTGCACCCGGGAATCACTCCTGGCGGTGCTTGGGGTGGACCCTATGGGATGCCAGGGCTTGAACTGGGGTTGGCTGCATGCAAGGCAAATGCCTTCCCCGCTGTCCTATCGCTCCGGTCCTGAAATTGCAATTTTGAGCCAGGTCAAATCTGACAGATTTTAATGAAGAAGCAACAGTTGACTAAGTCCTGTTGGAGTCATGAAAACCCCTTGCAGTGCTATTGACAGCTGGGATTAGACCACGGTTCACCCGTTCCCGAGTGCTGAGTCTGCCCTTGGGGGGCGGTTCATGGCTAATGATGGGTGGGGGCTGCTCGAGGAGATGAAGGAAACAACTCAGGCCTCCCCCAGGCGAGGGGAGCTGGGAGGCTCCTTTTTCTAGCCAGGGGATTGGAGTGGGGGTCTCTCACCTCTGAATGCCTCTGAAGTGCTGCTCAGTGGGTGAGTCACTCACACTCTAGTATGAATTAGTACCATCAAACGGATTTCCCTTATTTTCCAGGGAATGGGAACTATATCACTAGGAACCCACCTAGGAAGGCTGAATAAAGTCCAAACGCCCTGAAAATAAAAAATAAAAAAAGAGGGGGAAACTCCAGATGCAAAACTCCAGGAAAGGGCGAGAGTGTTACGCAGATAGCAAGCGTCTCCCCTCCGCTTCCATCTTACCTTTCCTGACCGGAAAACAGGAAGATGACTTTTCCCTGTCCTGCCCCTTGGCTCACAGACAGTCTGCAGATAATCGCGGTCCCTTTGCCCCCTTCTGTGTTAAATAAGGAGCTGAGAACCAGCAACACCGTCCACAAGGAGAAAACAGGCCCAGCCTTTGGGCCTTAGAAGTTCTTCCTTCCAACCAAGCTTGGCCAAACACAGTTTTTCTGTTTTTGCTAATTTGTTTTTTTTTGTGTGTGTGCGTGTGTGTGTGTGTGTGTGTGTGTGTGTGTGTACACGTTTGCTTTTTGGGTCCCACCCCACGATGCTCAGGGTTACTCTGCACTTAGGCATGACTCCTGGTGGTGCTCGGGGGACCACCAGGGATGCCGAAGATTGAACCTAGTTGGCCTTGCTGCAAGGCAGACACCCTCCCACCTATACTATAGTCCCAGTCCTAAACGACAGTGCGGAATACAATCCGCTCCCCAGGGGGGACCTGTGTGTGGACCAGGAACAGGGGATCAGCAGTGGGCGGGGACTTGGAGGAGGGGCCGGGCCCCTCAGAGTCGCATGGTTCTCGTAGATATTGAATTTGAGGGGTGCCATAGAGTTCACCTTTCAGGCGTGAGCTGGGATTGCAGGGGACACAGCAGCAATCACCCAGGAGGTGGGGGTTGGGGACGTTTAAATAAAAATGCAGGGGGCCCGAGGGACAGCACAGCAAGAGGGCAGCCGCCTTGCATGCGGCCAACGTGGGTTTGATCCCAGGCACCCCATGGAGTCCCCTGAGTACACCTGGAGCGATCACTGAGCACAGAACCAGGAGTAAGACCTATGCAGTGCTGGGTGTGCACCCCCCCAAAAAAATACCCCAAAAATGCTGGCCTGGGTCTGTCTCAGATTCTCTCGGGGAGAGCTCCAAGAATTTGCATTTTCCCCGACCACCCAGGGGACCTCTCTTTACACCCCCCGTTGGAGACCGGCTAGGTTGGGGTGCAAACTTCCTGTGCATCCCCCTCTCCTAAAGCCCCCCTACCCCGGCAATATCCACTCCCCTCTGAGAAGGTGGGGTGCACAGAGCTGACATTGATTTCTGATGGAGGCAGCCAGTGGGGAAGAAAAGACACTTTGAATTCAATTAATTAGCTTAAGAGTCTACTTGTTTCTCCCGAGGCCGACGGGTTTTAATAGACCCAAGTTAGGCGAGGCTGGGGGGCTGGCTTCCAAGGCACCCGAGGTTAAAAGGTAGATTTGCCAAAGTGACGGGATAATGGGAATTCTGAGAAACTTTTCTTTTCAAAGAGAAAGTGCTTGTCTCTGAAGCGGGAGTCCCCGCTGCCATTAAGGGCTTGAGTGCTTCTCTCTAAATAGGCGCGGGGCTCCTTTCAGGCATCTGGAATCTGCCTGTCTGCATCTATGCATAAATAATACTTCTCTTCATTCCCAGCCCTCCGCGGGCTCGGGCTTCCAGCCGTACTAGCTGGCCCTGAGTGGGAATTGTCCGCAGATTAGGATTACGAGGGCCAGATTCGAGCCGGCGATTGGAGCAAAGACAGGTCCCCCGGCGAAATGAGGAAAAGAAACCTTAATTCAGTGTGCCAGAAAAGGAGCATTGCCTGGCTATTGTTTTTTTGCTCAAGTTAACCTGTGAGCTGTTTCATGCTTTCTTTTTTTTTTTTTTTTTGCATTCTTCTTCTTTTCTTTTTTTTAAATTTTATTGAATCACCGTGAGATAGTTACAAGCTTTCATGTTTGGGTTACAATCTCACAATGATCAAACACCCATCCCTCCACCAGTGCACATTCCCCACCACCAATATCCTGGGTATACCCCCCCTTTCCCACCCTCCCCCTGCCTCCATGGCAGACAATATTCCCCATACTCTCTCTACTTTTGGGCATTATGGCTTGCAGCAAAGACACTGAGAGGTCATCATGTTTGGTCCATTATCTACTTTCGGCACGCATCTCCCATCCCGACTGGTTCCTCCAGCCATCATTTTCTTAGTGATCCCTTCTCTATTCCATCTGCCTTCTCCCCTCCACTCTTGAAGCAGTCTTCCAGCTATGGGGCAAGACTTTCAAATGCACCTTTTGAAGCGTAGTTAGGACAGAGAAGGGACGACTATGGCAATGAGAATTGGAAACTGTCACTCTGAGATAAAGAACTGAGGGCTGAAAGGAGGTAGAGGGATAACCAGAGAGCAGGGTAACCTTTCAGTACCTGTATTGCAAACGACAATGGGCAGGGAGGGGGAGAGAGAGAGAGAGGGAGAGAGAGACAGACAGACAGACAGACAGAGACAGAGAGACAGAGAGACAGACAGAGAGACAGAGAGAGACAGAGAGAGACAGACAGACACAGACACAGAGAGACAAGAGAGACAGAGAGACAGAGACAAAGACAGAGAAACAGGAGAGAGGGAGAGGAGAAAAGAGAAGTGTCTGTCATAGAGGCAGGCTGCAGGTGGCAGGAGGGAAACTGGGGACATTGGTGGTGGAAAATGTGCACTGGTGAAGGGAAGGGTGTTGCAACATTATACGACTGAAACCCGACCACGAACAGCTTTGTGTCTCAATGTGATCCCACAAAAAAACTTCTTAAAAAATTAAAACATCCATATTTTAACAGGATGAGAACGCTATTAGGGTATCCCAAAGAGGAATAGAAAGAGCCCTGCTAGGAGTATCACGTCTCGCTCAAGTGAGAGAGGGAATCCAGAGTTCCAACCTCCGTTGACGGTCAAAAATCAGGGATGCTGTCTCGTTTGCCAAGGCATCAAAAATCAGATGGGCTGGTCATGTAATGCGATTCAGAGACGACCGCTGGACTACAGCTGTTACCGACTGGATTCCATAAGATGTCAAAAGATTGCATGGCTGCCCTCCAACGAGATGGTCAGACTTCTTCGTCAAAACCCTAAATGAACGGTTTGAGGCTCTTCCTATTTCTGGACCGAGCAGATATCACTGGGCTACACTAGCACGCGACAGGGACAAATGGAGACGTTACTGGTGCCCGCTCGAGCAAATCGAAGATCAACGGGATGACAAGTGATCCAAGTGATAAAAGTGATATTTTTGAGACTCAGGAGTCACACGTCACTCCCGGCAGTGCTCAGGGGACTCCGAGTCGTTGAGAAGGGAACGCACACTCGGCCGGGGGCCAGCTCCCCCTGCACCCAGCCCATCAGACTCTCTCTCCGGCTCTACAGGACACATTTTGTTTGTTTGGTGTTGGGGGCGTACCCCAAACCCAAATGTGGTGCCCGGGATTGACCCGGGATCAGCTGTGTGCAAAGCAAGAGCCCTAGTCCCTGTATTACAATCCCCAGGACCTAAACCACACCCTTATTAAAGTCAGAAGTGAGCCTCCCGGGGGATAAAACAGCAGGCGGGGAGCCGGCTGTGCACTCAGCAAACCACTTCGGGTTCCCTGAGTGTCGCCAGGGGTGAACCTGAGCACAGAGCCAAGAGTTCGGCCCTGAGCACCGCTGGGTCTGGCTCCAAACAACAGGAAACAGACCAGTCAGAAGAGGCTCTGTACGCTCTGGTCCCAGGCTCAGGAATATCTGTGCCCTGTAGGAAACGGTCTATTTCTTAGTGCCGACTGGAGGGGCCAGAAGCAAGGGCTTGAGCCTCCCCTCTAGAGACAGAGACAGAGACAGAGACACTGTGAAGCGCAAAAGCCACAGACAGCTTTCTGGCGAGATTCTTTGAGAGCGGGACTGGGGGACCCGGGGGAGGCTCAGAAGAGTTTGAGAGCGGGACTGGGGGACCTGGGGGAGGCACTAGGCAGGCAGCAGGCCAGAAGGCAGGACCCTGGCATAGGAAGTTTGGAGTTTGAGCTTGAGGTGCAGGAATGGGGACACCTTGTCCTCTGTAGCACTGTTGCATTGTTGTTCCGTTGCTCATCAATTTGCTCGAGCGGGCACCAGTAGTGTCTCCATTGTGAGACTTGTTGTGACTGTTTTTGGCATGTCGAATACGCCATGGGTAAAGCTACCCAGGCTCTGCCGTGTGGGCGGGATACTCTTGGTAGCTTGCCGGGCTCTCTGAGAGGGACGGAGGAATCGAACCTGGGTCGGTCTCGTGCAAAGCAAACGCCCTAGCCGCTGTGCTATTGCTCCAGTCCGGGAACACCTTGTAAGGTGGGGAGACAGGGGTGTGTGCATTTCCCCACATTAGAGGTGCTGTAGCAAAGGGTGTGACCGGGGAGCCCCTCTGAAGACAAAGGCGCCCACCCAACGTGGTGCCAGTTGCTCTCTCAGAGCCGGGGGTGAGTCTTAGAGTCAGAGATGGGGTTGAAAGCAGGGTGAGGGTCGCGAAAAATGGCAAGAAGGAGACAGAAATGAGAGACGTTTAGGAAGTGTCAGCAACAAAACCGGTAAAGTAGATGTTGGGGAAAGAAGTGAAATGTTGAGGGTGATCCTCAAATTTTCACTTGGAAAACTGTTCATGTGCAAAGATTATAGCGACAGTCCTGCAGTGCCTGTGTGTGATCAATTGCGGGGGGGTCAGGGAATTCTAGGACTATTCACATCGATATCTTAGTTATTCCTCCCTTCTCACCTTCCCTTCTATATTCCTCACTCCCTCCCCTTCCCTCCTTCCCTCTTTTCCTTCCTTCCTTCCTTCCTTCCTTCCTTCCTTCCTTCCTTCCTTCCTTCCTTCCTTCCTTCCTTCCTTCCTTCCTTCCTTCCTTCCTTCCTTCCTTCCCCCTTTCTCCTCCCTCCCTTCCTTCCTTCCTTCCTTCCTTCCTTCCTTCCTTCCTTCCTTCCTTCCTTCCTTCCTTCCTTCCTTCCTTCCTTCCTTCCTTCCTTCCTTCCTTCCTTCCTTCCTCCCTCCCTCCCTCCCTCCCTCCCTCCCTCTTCCTCCCTCTCTCCCTTCCTTCCTTCTATCTATCTATCTATCTATCTATCTATCTATCTATCTGTCTGTCTGATATCTATCTATCTATCTATCATCCTTGTTTTGGTCCCTAGAGATAGGGAACAAGGTACCCAAAGGGATGGTGACAGTCCCTTACCTGTGCCTCAATACCCAACTGATTATCCAGAATCCATGTAACTCTAAGACATACCATGGAATCCAGAGCTGACTTCAAGGTTTTATAAGTGGTCATTGCCCAGGAAGGACAAAGTCCATATTCCTTGGACCCCTTGAAGTTCTGTGCTCTGCCTCCACTCACCTCATCCCCCTGCCCCCCTCACAAGCAGCTCTCTGCCAGAGGCACAGGTGCAGATGCCATGGTGGGGGGGAGGTTTCAACTGTGAGCTCAATAGAGTTGCCACAGGGACTGTCTAGGGGGTCTTACATCACTGCCCTCCCACCACATTCCTAGGGAACTATACCTTCTCCCCATCTTAGGTGGATTTCCTTAAAAGGGACAACTTCCTTTGAAATATTTTATTATGGTTAGGTATGTTTATGGTAGGTGAGATGTAAAAGTGTGTGTGTGTGTGTGTGTGTGTGTGTGTTGGGGGGAGACTGGAAATAAGGAAGTCCACTTATCCACTTAGCAGCACTTGATAATGTTTAAGTGAGACATTAATGAGGATCCATCGGAGCGGACGGCAGTAGGAGAAGCAAGCTGGAAACCAATGAGAAGGTGAAGTCTGCCTGTGGCAGCCAGACAAGAGGAGAGAAACGATGGTGATACCCTGTTTGGAATCATACATGAAGGAAGTCGGCAGTTTTAATGGCAAAGGAGTCGGCAAGAGAAGAGAGTTTGGGTCTAATGCAATGTGTCTCCTGGACAAATTCTCCTGGGATGATGTTTGTTGACTGGCAACACCAAATCAGAGACTAGTTACTGCCTTTGGAAATAATGTTCAGAACAAATTGGCATGTATGAAGTAGTGTTCTCTCTTATATAAGCTCCAACTGTCATCTGTCCTTCCATCCATGCACCCATACACCCATCAGTCCATGCTTAATCCATTCAGGGACCCGTCATCCATGTTTCATCCATCCATGCACATGTCTATCCATGCTTCCACGCACCCGTGTATCTGTCCATGCATCCATTCAATCATGCACACATTCATTCATGTACCCATCCATTCATTCATCCATCAATCCATGCTTCATCTATCCATTCATCCATGCAGGCATGCATCCATCCATCTCTTCATTTGTCCATTCATCTGTCTATTTATATTTCTATTCATATAGTCATCAATTCATGCTTCATCTGTGAATCACTACACCCATGCTTCTATTCATTCATTCATCAATATTCATGTACCAATGGATTCACTTACCAATACATCCATGCACCCATCATCCATGCACCTATCCATTATCCATCCACCATCCATGCACCAACCATCCATCATCCACCCTCCATCCACCCATTATCCATCATCCATCCATCCCCATCATCCATCCATCCATCCATCCATCCATCCATGCACCTATCCATCATCCATCCACCATCCATGCACCAACCATCCACCCTCCATCCACCCATTATCCATCATCCATCCATCCCCATCATCCATCCATCATCCATCCATCCATCCATCATCCATCCCATACCAATCCATCTTTTCATTAGCCCATCTGTCTACCCATCCATCCATCTGTCCACCAATTTACTAATAATTATTTATTGAGCATCTCATATTTACATGAAGAGCAGAGACAAGCTTCAACCACTGATTTATAGAAAACCAGCATATCACCAAATCTCAAACACACACACACACACACACACACACACACATATATGATTCAACCATTCAGTACTTTCCTTATAGTAGTTCAGTGTAGCTGGGAGTAGGGGTGGGGCATCTTCTTGCAGACCGGTGATTGGTTAACACTTTCAAACCATTTAATTCCAATTGAAGGCTCAAAGCCCCCAGCAACTGGTTTTGTGCTTATCTGCATTTTACAGTCTTCATGTCGAATTTAATTCCTTATTACCCGAAATTCTTGTTTACCTTCAGCATCTGTTCTTCACATTTTGTCATCAAAGAGTGAAAATTTATTTTAGTATCAGCTTCAACTACATATAAAGATGATTCTGAATTTTTGAGCTTGTACAGCGTACTGCAAAAATATTCTCTTTGCTGTATCTTCCCCATTCTTTAATAATGACGGTCAAAGTGGATTATACCTTGGATAGCATAACCTGATTAAGCGGTTGCCAAACTGTTATTTTTTTTCAATCTTCCCCGTTATGCTCCAGAGCCTGGGGGCCACAGCAACGCAGATCTGATGATTGAGAAACAGCCCAGTAGTGGATAGAGGTCACTGAAGCCGTATCCAATGATTGGTTTTTTTTTGGTGGGGGGGTGAGGGGGCGGAGGTGTTGCATGTGGGATTAAGGACTGAACTGCTGTATGCAAAAACATGCACTCCACCTCTTTGTATGTTTTCCCAGCCCCAAGGATCCCCCTAACTTCTACCTCTCCAAATAAAAGATTTCATTTGCCAACACAGTCTCCAACTGTCTCAAATGCATGCTTGCTGGTCACCAACAGCAATGCTTCATCATACACACCAGGAGTTAGATAAATATATTGGTTGTGATCTTTTATTATTAAACATTTCAAAACAAGTTAATAAGACTTTTCATTTTGGAAACAGAAGGAACAAAATAACCCCTAGTCCAAGCAGATTCAACATCAAAGGAGATTTATTCATTTTATTGCAAGTAATATTGGATCAAATGAAACTCAGGGTTGGTGTGATCCAACCAATTACGTCATCAGGGACCAGGTGTCCTTATAACTCTTTGCTCAGGCTTCAGTGATGCCATCTTTGTCTTTACAGCCACATTTCCCAACTGCAAGAAGATGACAAAATGCTCCAAGTCCTTTACCTCCTTAGTTAAGCTGATTCCGAGGTACTTGATATTTTGAGGCACAATTGTGAATGGGATTGCTTTTATCATGTCGCTTTCTTCTCTCTCATTATTTGCATATAGGAAAGCCATGGACTTTTGGGTATTGATTTTATAGCCTGCAACTTTGCTATACGAGCCTAATTGTTTCTAGAGTTTCTTGGTAGAGGCTTTAGGGTTCTCTAAGTATAGTATCATATCATCTGCAAATAGTGAAAGCTTGATTTCTTCCTTTCCTATCTGAATTCTGGAGGAAAAGACAGCTGAGACAGAAGGGAACACCTAGTAGAGAATGTTGGGAGGACTCACTCGGGTTGAAAGCTGCGTGCCAAAAGTAGACTATAGACCGAACATGATGGCCACTCAATACCTCTATTGCAAACTACAGCACCCAACAGGAGAGGGAACAAAAGGGAATACCCTGCCATATAGGCAGGGTGGGGTGGGGGAGGGTGAGGTGGGGGAGGTGGGAGGGATACTGGGAACATTGGTAGAGAGAATGGGCACTGGTGGAGGGATGTAAATGAAATGCAAGCATGAAAGTTCGTAAGTTTGTAACTGTACCTCATGGTTATTCACTAATAAACATTTAAAGAAATGCTCCAAGTCCAAGAATTGTTGTCTTCAAATCATGCTGCCACCCAGAAGTTGAGGAGGTTGGATTTTGGGATTCTTTCTGGCAAAGATAAGAACGGTCTCAGAGGTATACGCAAACTTTCCCTAAAGATTCAGATGGGAGGGAAGCCATATGTTGATGATCACAGACTTCATTGGTCTGAACCAAGTGTGGGGGCAGGGGGATCAAAATCCAATTTCTTGACTCAACCTTGCAGCGAGTGAGTCAATCTATGTTTAAAACCCATACATGCTGCAAATAGAGGGAAGAAGACTTGTTAGGCATTCAGCTGTCACTTCTGCTAAGAATTCACAGCTTTTCAACCAGTGCTGGCATGGATGTGGGGAAGAAGGGATGCTCTTTCACTGTTGGTGGGAATGCCGACTGGTCCAGCCTTTTTGGAAAACAATATGGACAGTCCTTCAAAAACTAAACATTGAGCTATGTGACCCCGCAATACCACTTCTGGGAATATATCCAGAGGCTGCAAAAAAGCACAGTAGAAATGACATCTGCACCTATATTTTCATTGCAGCACTGTTCACAATAGCCAAAATCTGGAAACAACCCAAATGCCCGAGAACAGATGACTGGTTAAAGAAATTTGGTACATCTATACAATGGAATACTATGCAGCTGTTAGGAGAGATGAAGTCATGAAATTTGCTTATAAGTGTATAGACATGGAGAGTATAATGCTAAGTGAAATGAGTTAAAAAGAGAGAGACAGTCATAGAAGAACTGCACTCATTTGTGGAGTATAAAATTACATAACAAGAGACTGATACCCAAGGACAGTAAATAGAAGGGCCAGAAAGATTGCTCCATAGCTGGAAGCCTGCCTCGTGAGCGGGCAGGGAGAGGACAGCTGGAATAGAGAAGGGATCACTAAGAAAATGATGGTTGGCGGGCTGGAGCAATTGCACAGTGGGTAGGGCGTTTGCCTTGCACCCGGCCAACTCGGGTTTTGATTCCCAGCATCCCATATGGTCCCCTAGCATCACCAGGAGTAATTCCTAAGTGCAAAGCCAGGAGTAACCCCTGTGCATCTCTGGGTGTCACCCAAAAAGCAAAAAAAATAGAAAGAAAGAAAAGAAAAAAACAGAAAATGATGGTTGGAGGAATTGGTTGATTGGTTGGGATGGGAGATGTGCTAAAACTAGATAAAGGACCAAAAGTGATGGCCTCTCGGTATCTGTGTTGCAAACCATAATGCCCAAAAGGAGAGAGAGAGTATGGGGAATATTTTCTGCCACGGAGGCAGGGGGAGGGTGGGAAGTTTGGGGGGTATACTGGGGATATTGGTGGTGGGGAATGTGCACTGGTGGAGGGATGGGTGTTTGATCATGGTGTGATTGTAACTCAGACATGAAAGCTTGTAACCATATCTCACGGTGAATCAATCAAATTAAAAAAAAAAAAAGACTTCACAGCTTTTCAGGAGTCAACCAACCAGGGTCCTTTGCGCATGTTCTCAAGCAGTGACCTCTGCCAGGTGTATGGTGATGACCGCTCGGACGCTTGATCTCGACAGTTACTGCAGTGACACGGAGACGGCCTGAGAATAGAGACCACAGAGTGGAGTGTGTAGAGTAACTGGGTGTAGGACTCACGGTCGGTATCTAGACTGGAATGCATCCGATGACCAAGTTTCAGAGCACTTCCAGAGGACCGTGTCATTCGCCTTCCCTCCCCACCCCCAAAGTAGGAGGGACTGGGTCATTTCTTTCTCTCTTTCCTCCCATGGTGATGTTTGATGATAGTTGTTGGGGGGAAATTACGTCCACTAGACCCCAGTGAGCTGTGATAGAACTCCGGTTAATATTTGACTCCCGGCTTCCTGTTCCCTCGGAACACAACAGCGAGGAGCAAACCACAGTCTGAGAGAAGTTTCCTCTCTCCTCTCTCTCTCTCTCTCTCTCTCTCTCTCCTCTCTCTCTCTCTCTCTTCTCTCTCTCTCTCTCTCTCTCTCTCTCTCTCTCTCTCTCTCTCTCTCCCGGTGTCCCTACTTTCCCCAGCCGACGCTTTTCGAATTGTCCAATTATAGAGCAAGTTCCCTGCTTGTCCCAACTCCAGAGAGTCCAAAGCACCCTGTGCTGATATTTGGGGCCGTGTTGCAATTTTTTCCCCTTTTCCTTTGAATAGTTCTTCATTTTAAAGGAGCTTCTGGTCAGTTTATCTTCTCTGGGGTCTGCCTCATTTCCTAGTTCTGGGAGTTCTGGAGTTTAGGGGTTTGCCTAAGAAGTTACCCAGGTCTGTGAAGTAAAGGTGAGCAGAGGAGAAGAAACAAAAGTGGCAGCGAAAATAGATCTCGGAGGAGGTCCAGTGTGAGAGGATCAGATAACAACGCCGAAGAGAAAAGAGGTGTGTGGTACCAGGCTCGCCCCAATAGCATCTCCCGTTCCCCGTTTCCCAGCCTTCCCCGCGCTGGCCCTTACAGAGCTGGTTGGCTCATACTGACTCCTGGAACATCCATCATGGCCAGCGGCCTGTCCACCAGGGGCTAGTTCCTGAGCTTTCAGCTCAGTTGGCTGATGTCTCCATGGTGACAGGGACAGGGCGGGTAGCTGGGGGGCTGCTCAGTCCATTTGTCACCACTTGTCACGGTTGGCTTCTGCCAGCTCCGCTCTTTGGCTGAGTCCCGGAAGAGTCAAAGCCGAGCCCGAAGGTTTGGGAGGCAAGAGGCCTGGCCCCCACCCCCTTGGAGCCCTGGAGAAGAGACTCACCTGAGAAGTGCTCGTGGAGCTCCAAGCAGGAATGCTCACCTGGTCTGCAAGAAGCAGACCACGTCTGGCTCACGTCTGTGCTCAGAGGCAGGGTGGCATTTTGGTGTGAACCCCGGAGTCCTTTCTTGCTCGCTGAATTGGATGGCCTTCGTGTTTCTGAAGTCCCAGCCCACAGGAGGGGGGCGTTATTCTCTCTTTTCGTTGCGGGGGGGGGGGCTAGAATTGTCCTTCTGGAAAGAAAGGGGAAGCGTTTTGGGGCTCTCAGCACGTCAAGCATGGGCGGTGTGTCTCCCCTGGCTGTGCATTCAGAGGGTCCCCAACGCTGCCCTGCCCCACGCCCCAACAGGCCCCCAAACAGTCAAGCCAAGCCAGTGGGCTCTCTTGGCTTCTTGTTTTGTCTCCAGGCCACACCCGGTGGTGCTCAGGGCTTCCTTCTGGCTCTGTGCTCAGGGGCCAGGCAGGGGACTGGGGGGGACGCTGTGCGATGCTGGGGATTCGAGCCTGATCCGCCCTCGTGCAATGCAAGCCCCTCAATCCTTGTGTCACATCGTCATATCTCCCGGGTCTCATGTTGGCTATCCTATTTTTTTCTGGCGGGGGGAGGGAGGTCATGCCTAGCAGAGCTCCGGGGTAACTCCTGGCTCTCATTCAGGAACAACTCCGGGCAGTGCTCAGGGATGCCGGGGGTTGAACCCATGTTGGGAGCGTGCAGGGAGAGAGCCCTTACCAGCGGTGCTGTCTCTCAGCCCGTCCTGTTGGCTAGTCTTGGCCGCCCTTCTCGCTTCTTTGGTTTCCACCCGCTGGAAACGTTCATCTTGTGCAGGGATGTGTCCTTGATCACATCACACTGCACAGTGTTCTCGCAACGTCGTCTGCCCGCAAAGCCTTCC